>NW_004797797.1:95135-125135 GCF_000002075.1 Aplysia californica
CACGTAAAAGGTCTGGGTTCAATTAGCAGCTTTAAAGCATTCATTCCATTGAACCAGCAGTACCTCTGTCTGTGCTTTAATTCTTAGTCCCTCTGCCGATCTCGTAAAAGTTCTGAGTTTAAAACCCAGTTAATTTGCGACATAAATTCCATTGAACCAACAGTAGCCTAAGTCTGTAATATTTAAACTGTCTGTCTGGCACTGAGTTCAATTTGTAGGTGTTGTTTGGAGTGTGGAGTCCAACGGAGCTTTTGCAAACGTGAATACTACCTCAGAAAAAAAATCATTAAAAATTTTGTAGTACGTTTAGGAACAATTCATCGCACAAATTTGTAGATCTATTGTATGCCAAGATGCGAGCAAAAATAAAACAAACCCAATTTATTTCAATGAAGAAATGTCACAAAAATCCAATATGGCCGCTGTATCCATGGAAACAATTTTTCTCTCGCAAATTTGAATGCAGATTTTAAGACTCCTTACTATGATTGTTGTATATGTGACATTTGGTAATATTTGATCTTCAAATAAGCGAGATAACCTTCAGCTGCTTAACAGTATATAGCATTTATTCTATTGAGCCAGCAGTAGCCTATGTCTATCTCTGTTATAAAGTTTAGACTGTCTGCTTGGCACGTAAAAGGTCTGGGTTCAAATCCTAGTTTGAGGCATTAATTCCTTTGAACCAGGAGTAGATTTATCAGTGATATAGTTCTCAGGCTCCTTGCCCGGCACACACACACACACACACACACAACAACAAAATATGTCGTGTTTTACTATCATATCCTTACGACGTGGGGAGTTCTATGGCGACACTTTCTAAAGAGGAAATTTACTCGTTAATCCATTCTGTACGCTTTGCATAGCAGTCTGTCAAAATGGGTTTTTGAGAAGTACTTGAAAGTTTCAAAGAGATAATATTCGTACTAGAAGTATTCTAAAATGTGAAGAATACAGCCCCGGGGGTACAAAATGACCCCAGGGTGCACGGAGAGGATTAACGGATAAACAAAATTGAACAAGGAGTGTCTGTGCTATAACCCGAACAGGCTCTCTACCAGGCACGTAAAAGGCACGAGTTTAATTCCCAGTTGGAGTTGAAATGAAGAGAAGCACATCGACGCAATAACCGGCACATAGTGTATCAAAGAATAAAGATGGGAGCTCTCGTGGCCTAGAGTTTAAGGTGTTGGCCTCTCATTCAAAGGTCCCGGGTTCGAATCCGGGTAGCGACGGAACATTTTATTCTCTAAATATTGTCTCCTTCTATCACCTTCCCTGCTCTCTGACAATGTTCTGTCGTCTGCTTTCATCTACACTTTCTCCCCTCCCCCCTCACCTCCTTTGCCCCCTCCTCTGTGCTCCTGACTCTTTCTGCAACCATTCAAGTGCTTGTTCTTGGCTCCTTCTTACTGCTGCCTTTCAACCACACACCTGATCTTCAAATAAGAAAGATCTACACCTAGACTTCTCGGACAAGGGTGAAAAATCTCGGAGGTCCCGTGTGCAAGCTGCGCACGTTAAAGATCCCTTGTTGGTCTAAAATCGATAAGAGTAAGCTTCGGCGGGCACCCGGGCAAAATTCGAAATTTCCTACCTACTGAAAAATGTTTAATGTGTCCCGCGCACTCATATGATCTTATGCAGTTGCGAGCGCCATAAAACTCTTACAAAACCAACAAAAAAAATGAAAACTGATTTTAAAAAACGACAGAGATAAAGAAAGGAAGTAGGGCCATTCAATAGCACCCTCCAACCACACGCTCAATTCCTGAGTTGGGAGAATGATTATGATAGTATTTAGCAACAGTGAGCAAACTGCGGTCAGTGGGTGAAATAAATGTGGTGGTTTTGTTGGGAGGGTTTTTTTTTTGGGGGGGGGGGGGGGGGGGGGGGGATGTTTTACGAAACTTGCAACTGCATACAGTCATATGAGCGCACGGGACACATTCAAATTTAGTAGAAAATTTTTGAATCTTGCCCGTGTGGCGGCAGAATCCTACTCTTATCAATTTTAGACCACCAAAGGATCTTAAACGCGCGCTACTTGTACTCGGACCCTTCGAGATTTTTCGCCCTTCTCCGAGAAGGCTAGGTGTAGATCTGCCCTACCAGAAGATTAGGGGTGTGGCTGAAAGTCAGCAGTAAGAAGGAGCCAAGGCGTAGCAGTAGAAAGGCTTCAGAAAGAGTCAGGAGCTCAGATGAGGGGTCGAAGGAGGTGAGGGGGTGGGGGCAGAAAGAGGAGACGAAAGCAGACGACAGAACATTGTTAGAGAGCATGAAAGGAGGTAAAAGGAGACAATTTTAGAGAAGAAAATGTGTCGGTCGCTACCCGGATTTGAACCCGGGACTTTGAATGAGAGGGCAACACCTTAACCTCTAAGCCACGAAAGCCCCCAATGTAGTGTTTAACTCCTCCATCGACAACATAAATCATTAAAATTTAGGAGCACCTTCAAAATGGTCTATTATATTCCCTAGTACGCATCCTCTTCCTCCTTCCTCCACTCCCCACCTGTTCCCCCTACCCTTCTCCCTCCTTCCTCCTCTCACCACCTCTTCCCCCTACCCTTCTCCCTCCTTCCTCCTCTCACCACCTCTTCCCCTACCCTTCTCCCTCCTTCCTCCTCTCACCACCTCTTCCCCCTACCCTTCTTCCTCCTTCCTCCACTCCCCACCTGTTCCCCCTACCCTTCTCCCTCCTTCCTCCTCTCACCACCTCTTCCCCCTACCCTTCTCCCACCTTTCTCCACTCTCCAACCTCTCCCCCCTACCCTTCTCCCTCCTTCCTCCTCTCACCACCTCTTCCCCCCTACCCTTCTCCCTCCTTCCTCCTCTCACCACCTCTTCCCCCTACCCTTCTCCCTCCTTCCTCCTCTCACCACCTCTTCCCCCTACCCTTCTCCCACCTTTCTCCACTCTCCAACCTCTTCCCTTCCTGCCACTCCCCCTCTGTCGCTATTTTTGCCCGTATTCTTTAGGAAATCAAAGTAACCTTTGCGTCCACACCCGTTCTAACAGGCATTGTGAGGTGAAAATGTAGGCTTTCATTTACGAAATCACTCATGTCTGGACCAGCGTCTGTGGTGAAGCGGCTAGGCACCTCGTTGTCGCACACAGAAGACACAAGTTTCTTTTTGTTTTAGAGTTTTACGGCACATGCAATACGATTATGTCATATAATTTTATATGATTATACTACTACTACTACTACTACTACTACTACTACTACTACTACTACTACTACTACACTTTTCCTTCTCCTTCTCCTTCTCCTTCTCCTTCTCCTTCTTCTTCTACTTCTTCTCCATCTCCTTCTACACATTTTGACTGATTCACGCAGTGTGTGCAAACTAGGTGTTAAATACGTCGCTTTTCTAACACCTTGAGCCAATGCCAGAAACGGGTGTGAAATGAAGAAAGTGAACAATACCACACGACAAAGCTTCTCTATTTCGGAAGGAGTTTTCAAAAGAATTCCCTTGTTGAATGCACGTCACAATTATTGCACCCGCGAAACGTTCGATTAGGCGCGAAATATCGTTCAACAAGAAGCAAACATCGTGTGCAAATAAATATGATTTGCTATGGCAACGCTTGAAAGAAATACGTCAACATCGACTCTCGGACTTGTTTTTGATCAGTGTAATTGTCACTTCTCTAAACGTGGACACATTTCTGAGGCATTCATTCTGTCAGACAGGGTATTTTGTCTGCGATAGACAGTAAATAAAACTGTTTGGATTTTAAGCTGTTTCTTTTAATTGCCTAATAATGTTTTTTCACCCATATAAATGCAATTCGATTTTCAAAAAGCCTTTTCAACATGATAATGATTGTGTCTGCAGTTCTGAAGATTTCCTGGATAGATGAGTCACAGCGACATGGAAGTTGAACATTCTCAAGTTCAATAATTCGGAATATTTTTGGGGTTCAAACTGAGAGCATGAAAAACTTTCTAGAATTGTAATGCGAAGTATTTTAAGCTTGGGATTCTGAGTATTTCTCTACCGTAAAATTACAAAGCTTTATAATCATATAATGACAATTTTGGCCATTTTGAGATTCTAAGATCATGAAACCAATTAAATGTTCTATCTGCTCTATCAAAAATTATGAGATTATTCGGAGTCGTTATCAAGACATTGTTTAAAAAATTGCATTTATTGAAGGACCATGGACATGTTGTGAAACTTCACAACACTTTTTTTTTAACGGCAATAGAACATTGCAATTCGGGCGTAATTATATATTTGTGCCTCAAAATCTCCGTCATCTTTATTATTTTTAAAATTGCTCTCATCCCCGAGACTTTCATCTACCTCCTTTATATTATAATATATGTGAGGCATCATGGTGGAATCTGGCGTTCTTCAAAATAATGAAATAAACATCTCGGCGTTTTGGGGGCCGATGGGCAATTTTTTTCAGTTTTTCTTTTTTTGGCTCAACACCTTTTATTTCCATTTAAAAACACGTGTTGAGTGCTTTTTACTGGAAAACATTGACTGAAGGCACAAGAATGTAAATTGTCAGTTTCCAAGGACTATAAAGGCTACGGAAATTACCAAACTTTAGCGGTCATTTTCTTGTTAATTTTACCTCTTAAATCAGACGAGCCTGACATCCTTCAATCGCAAATATTTCGACTTGTTTTGTTTCTTCAGTTGTTTTTTTCTTCGTTTATTGTTCTTTGTTGTTGATGTTGGGTTTTTATTTTAATTTTTTTTAGTTTCTTTTGTTTTGTTTTGTTTTATTTTGTGTTGTTTGTTTTGTTCGTTTAATTCTTATTTAAATCTTAATTTTTATTTTATTTTGTCGGTACAAACGTCACCATTGAAAGCGTCACCAAGGTATAACAATTTCACGCCAGCGCTCAGAAAATTGAAGACCCTAATTCTGACTTATTGTAACCTCCTTTCGACTCCATGTTCCAGCTCGGGACCTACTTTAACGCGTTGAGGACATCATATTGTTCTGTCTACTGATGGAAAAATGGAGAGAGAAAAAAATCAATCCTTTAGCGCCAACCCAACCTCTCGGGTGCAAATCGAAAGCCGCGCCTCCAGTTAAAAGAATGGAAAACGGCTGGACGAGCTCACTTTTGAATTGTTGTGCCAGAGTACTCATTTCTGAACTTGTCCTTCACACTGCACTCCCAATATAGCCAGCTTACATCGTAGGAGCTGAGTGATTTTAGCTATCGTCATTCTCCTTGGATAATATTCATATTCATGCTATTACTTTTACGCGTAGAAACGGAAATAATAATACTATTTTACATGTAGTTATTTTTTCCCCTACTCTATATACATTTATTCCAGAATTGCTCGAATTTTGTTCGGAGTGATTTTTTTTTCTTTTTAAACGTATTTTAGTGCTACCAATTGAAATGAACGTTTTTAATAGCATAATCTGAGTCCAATAAAAAAAGAACATGAGAAACAAACGTTTTTTGACCTAATTTTGAGAAAACACGGTTAGATTCGGACGCCGGTGGACAATATATGACGTAAGCCTACGAGTGCAGGCCTTGTTTTTTTTGGGGGGGAAGAGAGTAGGCGGCTGATGACAAGGCTTTCCTTGACGTGAGCTCAGCCTCAGTCTGTGTTTGTGTGTGCGTCTAAGAGAACGTGCGCAAACATATCAGTTTTCCAATCTCTGCTCGTGAGCTTCAGCTTTAGTTTTAAATAGAGTTTGGTGGTTCTTTGTGTTTATTTTTACGAGTGATTTGCTGCGTCGCAACTACATAAAAGGTCGTATGAGCACACGAGTAAAAGTTTTACCGCACTTGCAGCACAATAGGCCATAGAAGTGCTGAAGATAAGAAGTGTAACCAGAGAGTAACAAACAACAGAGAAGAGGGCGGAGATGTCAGAAAGATAGATGTTTGATAGGAAAGAAGGAACAAACCACACCAGAGCACTCGCCAACCACCCGCTTGTCGTGAACGTGAAAGCAGAACTCACCAAGTTTTAGTTTAGTTCTCCGACTTATCGCCATTGTTTTCCTCGTTTTGTCTGGCTGTATTTGAGAAGTTTGAAGTCATGCCACGGCTTGTAGAGGTCAATCAACGGTTCACAGCTGCAGAACGGCTTACAGCTACACAGAGGTTTACAGCTGCAGAAAGGCTTACAACTGCAAAACGACTTACAGCTGCACAGAAGCTTACAACTGCAAAACGGCTTACACGACGGTTTACAGCTGCGGGACAAGGGCGGTTGACAAATTTTCGACCATTTTCAACTGCAACGCGCTTTACAAATTATGCTCTACGGTTTACAGCTGCTCAACCAATCTCAAATTCTCCATGGTTTACTACATCTCCCCACCGGTTCGTGACTGTTCGAAGGTCAACTGCTAAACAGCAGTTCACGTCTGCCGCTGTCTACATTGTCCTGATTTTGCTGGAAGTCCAGACCACCCTGAGTGAGTCGTTACCGTCTCAGGAAGTGAGCGTGAGCGGGTTCTACAACACTTCTATCTGTCACAGCCTTGAGACGCTCCGGAGCAAGGGCTGTGTGATCACCGAGCCTACTCGTGGTCCAGTAGACTGCGCCACTCAGTGCTCGAGAGATGCTCAATGTGTGGGGTTCATGTTCAAGGACAAGACCAACTGCCACGTCATCAGGAGCTGTCTTATAGACATCTGCCCCGAGTCAAGAGCTGAGGATCGTTTCTTCAAGAAAGTCGACGCCAGAAACCGTTGTTTCAACGGCGCTATGTGGGACAGTGGAGGTGAGAAGTGTCTCTGCACGGACGGTCTTGTCGGAGAGCGTTGTGAGAGGTACGCGTCCAGCTGTATGGAAATACATCAGTCCCCGCATTATGACAGCGGTCGGAATAATGTTTACCTCAAACTTAACTCTTTATCCGAAGTGGTGCGAGTTCACTGCGTAGACTGGGTTACCTATGTGCGGACTATGATTTTCTGGCACAAATCACCCGGTCCGACTTACAATAAAACCTGGGACGAGTTCGTCAAAGGATTTAACGAAATAGATTATTGGATTGGTCTCCAAACTCTGCACTATATTAACGTTGAGCAGGCCCTTGCTGACGTTACGATCCTTCTCAGATTAGTAGACGATGCAGGAAGTAAGACCAGCTTGAAGTATAGCTACGGTGGTTTCAGAGTGGGTGGCGAGAGCACGGGGTACGCCTTTACGTTCAGCTCTTCTTCAGTAACAACTGATGGGCCCTCTCTCAGTGACGTCGACACATCTGTCCCCTGTCTGAACACTTTGCGCAATACACCGTTCTCAACATGGGACAAAGACAACGACAGCGATGGAGCCCGCAACTGCGCTCGCGAAAGAGGCGCCGGGTTTTGGTACAAGGACTGTGACAGCAAGTGCCACCCTCTGGGCCTGCAGTACGACCCGTCCGACGAGCTTGAAGTGACGACGCCGGCACACATGCAGTTTGCAGATTTCCCCTTCGAGAAGTACCGCCAGATCTATCGCTACATTGATATGTACTTTGAACAGATAATCTAAGAGATTCACCTCTCAGTGTACGTTAAAGATGAATCAATAATCATAATAAATCCACATCTCAGTCCAATTTAATATCAAAATTTGATTACATCAGACTAATGCCCCTTTGTCTTTTGATTGAATGGTGATACTAAAAAGGAATATTTAACCTTCTGTGTCCTGGTGTATTTTCAAGAGAAATCATAACGTACCTACAGAACAATATCATACTTTAAATACAAAAGTATGATAGAGCCATGTTCCAAAATTTAGATGAAAAAAATGCTACACAATATTCATGCTCAGTGTATTTTAAGTAGTTAACGTATTAGACCAGAGCTCAAATATATTTTGACGAATTATAACAGGCCTTAGCCCCAACGTACTTTAATGGGAAAATAATATTATTATCAACAGATACATGACAAATTGTAACCTGAGATTTGCAAAGTTCTACCTGACAATTTTGTCAGTTTTGAGTTACTAAGACCACAAGGTATGAAGCTCAATGTTCTAAAAAATTTGCTCCGCCAAAGTCGTGAAATCATTCCATATCCTTATCAAAACATTTAAAGATTTAATTTTGAAAAACCTTGAAAGGTGAGGAAACTCAATTTTTTAAAGTCAAATTTCTCGAAACAAGATACTTAGCATATAAAACTTTGTAATTCTAGGATAGCAAATTAATGCATTTTGATGAGATAATATTTCATACCCAAATAATCCAACGTACTGTTTTATTGAGATTCACGGAATGAATCTGATCCAAGTCACAAAGCTTTTCTTTTAAGAAAATTACAGATTTATATCACAATTTGTGTTTATTTTGGAAGAAAATATCAGAATCACGCCTCGATTTTTTGTTTGTTTTTGGGGAAAATGTCAGATTTATGTTGCAACGTATAATTTTTTAAATGGGAGACTATCAGATCCACGTCAAAATGAATTTCTAATAATGTTGAAAAAATGTCAGATTTATTTTACTATGAATTTTTGATGAAAGAATATTCGATTCATGTTAAATTATATTTTGCATTTTTTGTTTGTTTGTTAGTTTTGGTTTTGTTCTATTTTATTTTGCTTTTTGATAAGAACAATAATATTATTATTGTAATATTTGTATATGCTTTGTTTTGTTGGGCTTTTTAAAAATAAATTAGAAAAAGTCAAATTCATTTTGCAATGCTGCTGTTTTTTGTGTTTTTGTTTTTATTTTTGTTTTTGTTTGTTTTTTGTTGAGTAAATATCAAATTCATGTCGCAATACATTTTGATAAGAAAGTAACAGATCCATGTTTCAATGCATTTTTGGTAAGAAAGTAACAGATCCATTTTGCAATGTATTTTTGATGAGAAAGTAACAGATCCATGTTGCAATGTGTTTTTGGTGAGAAAGTAACAGATCCGTGTTGCAATGTATTTTTGGTGAGAAAGTAACAGATCCATGTTGCAATGTATTTTTGGTGAGAAAGTAACAGATCCATGTTGCAATGTATTTTTGGTGAGAAAGTAACAGATCCATGTTGCAATGTATTTTTGATGAGAAAGTAACAGATCCATGTTGCAATGTATTTTTGGTGAGAAAACATCTGTGTCACGTCACGATGTATTTCAGAAGAGAAAATTCTAATTGGCTAATGTCGCAATGCTATATTTATCTTTTGTTTTTGTTTTTGCTGCTGTACTTTTTTAAATTAGAAAATATCAGATTCTTATCCAAGGGTAGGTCGACAAAAAAGTGAAATAGTAACAGTACAATCCTTCATTTTATGTTAATTAATGTCCATATCCGTAAACACTGTATGCGCGTTGTGGTACGTGATGCTCTAGTTCGAATCCCAAATACAGCATTTTGGTTCCAATTTAAATTTGCATAATGCATTGCAGAAGGCATATTTTCCTTCCAGCAACTGAGCTTACTTGGATAACAAAATTTTCAATGATTATGGGAATATTTTTCTATTCCAGATCTTCATGCTCTATTGAAATTTGGGTTAATTTTATGGAAAAATGACGTCACCTCGGCTGAGTTGGCTTTTGGTGAAAAAAAACGTTGGAATTCTGAAATACTAAATATTAGGCATCGTGGTAAAATGAGGCGCTCGTGAAAATTAAGAAATCGAATTTATCGCCATTTTCTCGCTGGTTCAGCAATTTTAATCGAAATTTTGTATTTGCTTGCAATCTTTTATGTCCTTTTAAAAACACATTTTGAGTGGATTTTTACTTTTACATTGTTTATTAAAGGCACAAAAATGTAAATGTTCAGTTTTCAAGGACTCTTAATCTAAGGAAATCACCAAAACGTTTCCGGCCATTCACTCCCCAATTTTCCCTCTAAAATCCACCGATACTGTTACCGTTAGAATGGGTGGAATCGGCAATCTGAGTGTATCAGCGCGCTCATATGACCTTAGCAGTTGCGAGCGCCGTAAAACCTTATACTATACCATGAGTGTATCGATGTCGTCAAAAAATGCACGGCTCTGATAGTTTCCCGTGCAGGGGTTATGCTACCGGATTCGTAATCGTGAGATTGTGAGTTCGGGGGTTCGAGTATTAGGCCCAACGTCTTGTGTGTGTGCGCACTTTTGAGAAAAAAACAAACTATCAGAGCTGCGCACTCTTTAAACGATATCGATACAATTAGATTGCCGATTGCCAAAACAGTACCCTCCAACAATTTAAGTACATTCAGCATTTTACTCGGCTTGGGAAGAGATAACAATTAGATTTTGTATTGAATTGATAGGCTTTTCAGGGATAGAAACATATTTACAGGACAGGGGCGATATTTAAAATGCAGGGACAGCATTTTCTTGCTCTTCCATGATAAAAATTGAAGTTGTGAGACTTGTCCATAAGCGTACATTTGCTTCTTACACATTCTTCATCCTTTCTTAACAGTGCCTTTCTGTTTGGTCTGTGTTTTTAGTTTCAGCTTAGAAATGGTCTGGAAATCGCTAAACGTCTGCAGAAAGACGAATGCATTTGGATGCGGGCTGTACAGACTATTTTTTGTCAATGGAACTGTGACCGTTGGATGGATCCGGCAATCTGATTTTATTGACGTTTCTCGAAAGTGTGCGGCTCTGATAGTTTCCCGTGAAGGGGTTATGCTACCGGATTCGTAATCATGATATTGCGGGTTCGGGGGTTCGAGCCTTAGTACAGACTTCTTGTGTGAGTGTGTATGTGAGTGTATGTGTGTGTGTGTGTGTGTGTGTGTGTGTGTGTGTGTGTGTGTGTGTGTGTGTGTGTGTGTGTGTGTGTGCTTGTGTGTCCTTGGGTGTGCTTGTGTGTGCTTGTGTTTACGTGTGTATGTTTAAAAGAGATAGAGATAGATAGATGGAGAGAGGGAGAGAAAGAGAGAGAGAGAGAGAGAGAGAGAGAGAGAGAGAGAGAGAGAGAGAGAGAGAGAGAGAGAGAGAGAGAGAGAGAGAAAGTGACACAGTGGGAGAAAAGTGGAAAGGGGGGAGGGGGGGGGGGGAGAATTGGCTTTTTAAGAAATGTTGGTCAGCTGTCGATATCTGCTTGCTCGTTTATCTGTCAATTAGTAAAACAGCTCGTCAAACTCGCACTTTTACCTATATTTCGTGATATTGTGATCCACCAGTACGAACTATCTCAAGGAGAATATTGTGGGTGGTTGGCGGGTGCTCTGGTGTGGTTTTCTTCTTCTTCTCTATCAGACATCTTTTGTCTTTATCTCCCCTCCTTCTTTTTAGTGTCTATTGCTCTCTTGTAACACCTCTAATTTTCGACACTTATATGACCTTCTACTGTTGCAAGTGAAAAAAAAACTCATACTAAAAACAAAAACAAAAACAAAAACAAAAAAGATTGCGGGGGATTCCAGATATCTTGACCTACACCAAAAGTTGGCATTGCCCTACCTATAGAAAAAAAAATTGCTTCATTGGTGTGTATATTAAAATTTGTTTGGTTATACAGAAATCTCTCCTTGTCTTTTAAAGACAATGAACAAGGGTCCAAACACTTAACCTTCGATTTTCTCAAAATAGCTTTTTTTCGGGGGGATAGGGGGGGGGGATAGCCCCTTTGTGGTTAAAAGCGACCTAATATGTCTCACCGCGGTAACACCAGGCCTTCCTCAAAACAATGGAATCCAAGACACCGACATTTTCCCGCCAGTTGCGCAAATTCTATTATTCTTTCTGTATTAGGGTCCATACATTTTGTGTCTGTTAAAATCACATTTCTGTGCGGATTTTAACAGAAAAAAGTGTGTTTAAGACACAACAAAGCTGTACATTTATAGTTTCCAAGGACTGATATTAGCCTTAACGTTTGGAAGTCACCAAACTTTGATGACCATTTTCTCGCCAATTCAACCTCTGAAACCAGGCGACCCTCCCCCAACCTCGGATCCTTTTCAATCGTCAATATCTCAACTTTTATTCAAGATAAATGGTTATTTAGTTCATCTAAAGCAGGACAAATTAAACAAAGATTTTGAAGGAACCAATAGCTCCAAGGTCAGGCCCAAAAATTGACGAACATAGTCAATATTGTCGTAAAACACCTACTCAAACAAACAAACAAAAAATTTACGAGCGCCTGATTCCACCACATCGTAGCCTACCACACATCAATAAAACAAACTTGATTAAGAAGAGGTGACCTTGTAATTCTCTGGTCGATTGGACGTGGTTTTTTCAGGCTTTTTACGTGCTCCGACGATCACAGAAGTGCCTTGTGAGAGGTGACTAATGCAAACAACGCAAGTTAGTCTATAGTGCTGTAAAAATTCATGGCGTAATCAGGGGCGAAGCGTCTATATAATAAAATAATCACTGCTTCCCTTCCTAATTTTGAAACATTATCGCTGTCAAATTCATCCATAAACGTAAACCTCTTAAATTAAATGTCAAAAGACGTTCGTAATCAACAATGAACAGTATGCCTTACGTTCAAAACGGTTTAACGGCCACAGAAATAGCCTCCTCACCCCTCTCGGGCCACTCCATAAGCAGTCGCAAGCTTTGATTAAGTAAGCTTAAAGTGAGGCTGGAAGAGTCCACCAATATAGTAAAGGGAACATGTGCATAGCAGTCTAAGCTGTGTCATTGCCACATATACCCTGTTCACCCCTTTGGGGTCACAGTTAAAATCAATCTCAAGCCCTGATTATGTAAGGTAACTAACACTGGTCGAGTCTACCTGACAAATGTGAGGGGAACTAACTCCTAACAATCTCTTCACTGTTGCAAGTACTTGCTTTTTTCCACGAATTTTTACCGTCCTATAATCAGATCGTGACCTCGATTATGACACCAGCTCCTGGCCGCGGAAGGCTAACAAAAACAGCCAAATGTAAAATTTAAAAAATGATAATTGTCATGTTCTACCAAAGAGTTAGACTCACTGGTAGATCTATAACATATAGATCTAGTACTGACGTCTCTGCTTCTTTGCTTTGTGTTTATGTTTTCACATCTAAAGTTAAATTTAATTTTAGTTGGAACTGATATTTAATAAGATACTTTCCCGATTATTTTGGCGGTTGAACATACAATATGAATTCCGGATTTGTTTTCATTCACAACTCAGAGTCGCCGCCTCGAGTAAGATTCTTGTGTCATATCTACAGGCCATATCTCGTCCCGTTTCACTTTGATTACCCTGTCAAACAAGTCAGCCTTCGCCCCTGGGCGTAATTAATTTCAAATACTTCCAAGATTATCGATCATTGACTCTCCAGCTTTTTCATAATGACTCGTCTCAATTTGTCTTAACAGATCGATGTTTTTGTAAACACCTGTTAGCTGTGTTTTATTTTAAAAATTCTAATGAAAAATCCTATTGAGTGTTTTCTACAAATTGATACAAACTGCTGTTGCAAAGTATGGGTGACATTGGTACATCCGTTAAAGAGATATTTGAGGATAGGTTACGCCACGAATTGTTGACCTCACTATAGACATGAGAATATTTTTTTACGGTATACAGACAAAGGTCACTAGCACACTCATGTCACTGTTTGGAAATTGTGATAGCATTGAAGTGCGGCTACAAACACACTATCAATGTGTACAAATCATCTCAAGGGGAATATTATCTCACACGGTGAAATCAGGCTGTCGCCAAAATCAATGGAATTAAAAAAAATATTCCGACAGTTGAGCATAATATTCCGTTAATTGGTTTTTTAAAAAAATATTTGGCTCTTCACCTTTTTTTTTTCAATTTAAAACATTTTTCTGAGTGGAGTTTACTGAAAAGCGTTGATCAACGTAACCCCCCCCCCCTCTAAAAAAAACAAAAAACAAACTTGCAGTTATCAAGGGCTCTTAAACTTTGGACGTCAATACTTTTTGACGCTCATTTTCTCACTTAATTGTCTTTGACACCAGGCAAACCTGAATCTCCTTCAATCACCATAAATTTAAATGTTTCGACTTCTGTTCATTATGAATAGTTATTGTTTGTCATAAAAATCAAGGCAAATGAATAGGTTTTAATTTTCAAGATTACATCATTTTCTTCTCTGAAATGTTTTTCTTTCACACCCTTTCCTGCTATGCAACCATATTATTCTGTTGCTTGCTTTCGTCTTTACTTCCTGCCCCCCTTCCCATGCCCCATTGGTCCGCTCTTCTAAGCGGCCTACTCTTTCTGCTTCATTTTAACTGCTACTCCTTGGCTCCTTCTTACAGCTGCTCTCTGCCACACTCCTGATTCCTAGCGTAGGTAAGATCTAACACATATCCTTCTCAGATAAAGGGCGAAAAAAAATCTCTGAGGTCCCGTGAGCAAGTAGTGCTTGATCCCTTGATGATCCTAAAATCGACAAAAGTAGGCTTTGGCCCCCACTCGAATAAAATTCAAAATTAATTTCTAATATATTATGTCCTTATGCAGTTACGAGCTCCATAAAATACTTAAAGAGCGCTTGATTCCATGACGTTGCGACACAATTAATTCAGGTATTGACGCCAGAGGTCTGTTTGCGTGAGAACGAACAATTTATTGTCAATCAGTGCAAACAATTACAATTTTATAACCTGCATGAATAAAGTCGAAGTAGTCTTGAAATGCCCCCTGGGGGATTACTTTTAGATTGTGCAGCGAATAGAGATAGCTGTTTAGCGGGGTATTGTGCTGTAGGAATGCAATTTATTAGATTACAAAGAACGTAGAGCGTGCTATTAAGTGGGATTTTGGGCTATACAAATGCTGTTTTTTATTGTCATTACCTCTCCATTTATACTCAAGTCTCTATGTCGAGGCCCGTGGAACAACTGAGACCTATGAAACAATCACAATTTATTTAACGGCACTTCCTCCACACCAAAGTTCAGTATTTCTTCTTCTTCTCTTTCTCCTCCTCCTCCTCTTCCTCCTCTTCTTCCTCCTCCTCTTCCTCCTCCTCTTCATCCTCCTCTTCCTCCTTTTCCTCCTCCTCCTCTTCCTCCTTTTTCTTCTTCTCCTTCTTCTCCTCCTTCTCCTTCTCCTTTTCCTTCTTCTTCTTCTTCTTCTTCTTCTTCTTCTTCTTCTTCTTCTTCTTCTTCTTCTTCTTCTTCTTCTTCTTCTTCTTCTTCTTCTTGTGTGTGTGTGTGTGTGCGTGTGTGTGTGTGCGTGTGTGTGTGTTTACGTGTGCGTGTGTGTGTGTTTACGTGTGCGTGTGTGTGTGTGTGTGTGTGCGTGTGTGCGTGTGTGCGTGCTCGGGTGCATGTGTGTCTCTGTGTGTGTGTGTGTGTGTGTGTCTGTGTGTGTGTGTGTGTGTGTCTTTGCGTAGTTATGTAGACAATTGTATAAATGCACACTCACGTTATGTGGACATGCCCCGTTATGTAGACGTCCACATAATGTTTTAAGGTCACCATGGCATTTCCCGCCCAAAATTACATCATGTGTTAAAATATTTTTGAATTTGGTTCCGGTCCGAATAACGCTGTTATTTCGTTATTTCTATACACAACGCTATACACACTTCGAGTGTGTGCAGAATTTTTGGTGTCCACATAACGACAGTAGCTTTCTGATTTGTGTATCGCCGGGTGTGTGTGTGAGACGGAACGTGGCGGATCCAGAAGCTTGCTCTGCTGTACATCATGGAGCAACGCTCTGCAGTTAGTTTAATAAGAGTTTTACGGCGCTCACAAGTTCTTAAGGCCACATGCACGCACGAAACACAAGTTGATTGCATTCACAACATCCCACTGCACGGCTTTATTTTACTTTTAAAAGTAAAGGAAAAATTCTCATGGTTAAAAAAAAAATCTTGTTTTAAAAAGATTAGAAAATAAAAATAGATGTTTACATTTTTTTTAAAAATGATCTACATTTTAGAATACAGGCTAATGACCTTTATAGATTTGAGAATTCTATTTGGATCAACGACCGGAGAACAGACCTTTTAATTTTGTGCATTTAAAATATTTACTTCGGGTCTCTCCAAAGTCCGGACATTCTAATGTTTCTAATGGTGAAGTCTGTATCGCATCTGACACAGAGCGGTTTCTCATCTCAACGCAGGAGATATCCATGGGTCACGGAAGCATATATCTAAATACGTAAACGAGTAAAAACTTCTTCGTCTGTTCTCGAAAGGCCAGAAGATTTTCGTGGGTCCAGTGTGGACACTGTGAAGCTTGTTGTTAGTTGTTTACTTTAGATTTTATCCAACAGCCTGGAGATGTAGTGAAGGAAATAATTCTCAACAGCAGTTTAACTAGATTATCTATTTTCGGGTTTCAAAGTTTTAGATTGTCTAACAGCAGCAAGAAAATGGACATCCAGGTCAAAACCAGAGGCTTGAGACCGTACGCAGCTTCAAATACCTGCGTGCAATAGTGACGGACCAGGGAACAAAACCAGAAATAATCTCCAGAATAGGGCAAACTTCAACAGCAATGACTAAGTTGAAAACCAGTTGGAAAGACAGAAATATCACCATCAGATCAAAGATCAGACTCATTCGTTCCCTGGTCATGTCAGTATTTTTGTATTCATGTGAATTCTGGACCTTGAATTAAGACCTTGAAAGAAGGATCAAAGCTGTGGAGATGAGATACTTCCGAAAAATCCTTAATATCTCATACAAAGATCACATCACAAATGATGAAGTCAAACAACGGATCAAAAATGCAATTGGATCATACCCTGGCCTTCTCCCTTTGGTCAGGAAACGCAAACGGCAAACGGCAATGGCATAGACACATCACCCGTTCATCCGGCCTTGCCAAGATGATCTTGCAAGGCAGCGTCCAGGGAAAAAGGAGCAGAGACAGACCGACGAAGAGTTGGAAGGACAACATCAAGGAATGGACAGGCCTGGACCTCAAAGACACGCTCTGAAGAGCGGAAGGAGTGAAGGAAGCTGGTGGTCAAATCTTCAAAAACCCCGACGAACATCCACTCTTCGGGATAGGTGAAAGTGAAATGAAGTAGATTAGTTTTTATCCCATAGCTTGGAGTTGTAGTTAAGGAAATAATTGTTAACTGCAATTTAACTATTTTCGGCCGGGTTTAAAAGTGTTAGATTGTCTAATAGCAGCAAAAACATCACAGTGGACATCCAGTCAACAATCAGAAGCTTGAGACCGTACACAGCTTCAAGTACCTGCGTGCAATAGTGACAGACCAAGGATCATAACCAGAAATACTCTCCAGAAGAGGGCAAACTTCAGCAGCAATGACCAAGGTAAAAACCATTTGGAAAGACAGAAATATCACCGTCAGATCAAAGATCAGACTCATTCGTTCCCTGGTCATGTCAGTATTTTTGTATGCATGTGAATCCTGGACCTTGAAAGAAGGATCAAAGCTGTGGAGATGAGATAATTCCGAAAAGTCTTTCGTATCTCATAAAAAGATCACATCACAAATGATGAAGTCGAACAACGGATCAAAAATGCAATTGGACCATACCCTGACCTTCTCACTTTGGTCAGGAAATGCAAACTGCAATGGTATAGACACATCATCTGTTCATCCGACCTTGCCAAGATGATCTTGCAAGGCAGCGTCCACGGAAAAAGGAGCAGAGACAGACCAAAGGAGAGTTGGGAGGAAAAATCAAAGAACAGACAGGCCTGGACCTCAAAGTCAAAGACACGCTCAGGAAATCTGAAGAGCGGAAGGAGTGGAGGAAGCTGATGGCCAAATCTTCAATAGCGCCACAACGGACATCCAGTCTACGGGATAGGTGAAGGTGAAGTGAAGAAGATTGGTGAGTGGAGTGAGGCAAGACAAGGCATCGGACAGAATGAGAAACGATAATTTTGGAGAATTTTCTACGGAGTCTAACGCCAAGACAATAGCAGTGGCCTCCGCAGAAAAATATGGAGGCTTCGGGGTGGAGCATTTTTTGCTGTTTTCTTTTTCTTTGGGGTCTATGACATTACCACACGTCCCAGAGAACCGTACCTAGTTTTCCGGGTTTTTTTCTGATGGATTTGGTATGTCTTTGTGACACATTTCTGGAATCGTTTCGTGAAATTAGAGGTAGTTGAGGCTGAAAGTGGGGTTCAAAATATGGAAGCATCCAATAACAAACCCGTCCCAGTATGGTTTTTGAAGTTAAAGCGCTCTGGGGTCAGTTCGTGTTGGAGGCTATTGTTCTTGAGAAATATTGGGAAATGATCCGCACGGTCATCCAGCACAGACCACTCAAAATCTGGGACCAGGTCAGGGGTGTAGAAAGAAAGGTCGATGGGTGAAGTGTTAAGGATTCATTTCAGTAAGTTGAGGATTTACCATTTAAAAGACAGATGTTTTGAAATTTAAAAAAGTCCTCTATTGTTGTTTTTTTCCTTGTTACCAGTGGATTTGTCTCCCAAAAGGAGGTTACGTACATTAAAATCTCCTACTAAAATAAAGGGTCTGGGTCTGGGGACTTGGTGTTTGAGTCATTAAGCTGGGTAATTTTGAGGGGATAATTTGACGGGACATATGGAGCAGATCGTGATTGGTCTTTTCAGGGGACCCATACAGCAATAGCCTGGAGGGTTGTCCTAAGATGTACATGTATTTGTCTGTGGAGGGTGTTGTTGTCGATGTATCGTAGATCGTGGTTCAACCAGAAGCTGTCTGGTTCTCGGCGTGAATATGATGATGAGAAGTTTTTAAGTCAATGTTTGAAGCCGGGGCGAACTTTGTCTCTTGAATACAGGCCACAAGTGGGCACAGTGTAACCTGTATGTGTTGCAATTCTAGAATGGAAGGTCGGAGTCCTCTGGCATTCCACTGCAGGACCGCCATTAGACCTTTTTTTTTTAAAGATTTGGAGCACAGAGGTTCCGTCTTCTCTGAGCTCTGACTCCTCCTTGTGGAGGAAGAAGAGGGTTTGCTCGGCTGCCGCCCTTGATTGAGCAGCACCCAACCGGGAGACTTCGGGAGGGAGCTACGGCTTCCTTCCTTCCCGGATAGGAGGTGTCATCCTCTTAAGGGAGGAGGTATCTGGTGGAGGGGTACGGGTAGGTAGGGCAGATGAAGGGAGTTGGAAAGAAGGAGGAGGGGCTGGATGAGGGGGAGGGGGCACCTCACACACGATCAGATGGCTGGGGCGTGGGGAGAGAGAAGAAGAGGGGACGGAGGAAGAGTCCACCTTGTCCTCCCCTAGAACTCTGAAACAGTTGGCGAGTGGCCCCTCGAAGGTGGTTACTACAGGGGTAGGAGGGACCTTCTTAGCTTTTATTGCAGTTTTGCCTGTTGACCACGAGCTCTTTGAGGTTGGCAGTAGAAGTACAGGCTGATCACGAGACCGGCCGGACTGGACTGCCTTTGCATTTAACCGACCAGGGACCGGGGTCATAACTGTCGGGTAGACAGTCTTTCGAGCCTTCTGAAATAAGCAGCCATTTCGGGCTTTGACTCTTGGATGGTGCGTTCTTGGAACCAATTGTTGGCCGTGGCGATTGTGAGAGAAAGAAAGGACTAGCACTAGTCTTTCATACCTTTTCAGGATGCCCGGTCTTGCCACGACGAGTACACACGTCTGCGTGTCGGCATCACGACTGGCTACGGCCAAACTTCTGGCACTTGAAGCAGCGCAGAGGGTTTTGCACTTAGGGTTGCATGTCCAGGACCAAGTACGCTGCCCGAACAGTGGCTGGTGGGCAGCACGAATCGAAAGTCAAAACAATTGTGTTCCTTTCAAGGGCGCCGAAGAGTCATCTGGCGGGCTTTGACCACACCCTCACAATATAGCCACAATTTTTTCTGAAGAGCAGCCTTTCACCTCATGACTGCGGACGACGCTCTTCAAGCAGTTGTACTTCTTGTGTCTCCAAGATTCACAGGAATACCATGGAAGGTCGTGAGATACAGGGGTCCAGTTATTTCTGTTTCATAAGGAAGGAGTGCACCAGAAGACAGTTTTTAGACGTTGGCGGGGATGTATCCCAGTGTCTGTGTTAAAGCATCTCCTGTCATGAAAAAAGTTCGATCAGTGATCTTCTTCTGTGCGTCAAAATTGCGGATGGCCAAGTACGGCTGCTCTGGAAGCTCCATGGGAGGAGGGAGAGCACAATCCGCCGTAAAGGTCGGTTTTCCTGGTTGTCTGCTCGGCTCGGTGGCTACACAAGCTTCAACGAGCCGAAACTTTGTTGTATCGTTGGGGACTGGGGATGGGTCAGAATGTTTTCGGTGATTCAATGTGTGTTGGAATGCTTTTCAACTCCGGGGCTCCCCGCCCACCACTGAGTGAAACAGGGGAAACATTGCTCGGATGACCAGAGCTGAGCCAGGGCTACTCCGGAGTTATACTCTCCACGAAAGTGTACTAGATCCTCCCATCAAAATTGACCCAAGGAAAAACTGGAGGGGCTTCAGCTCCCTATCGATTGAGTGGCATAAGCCGTCCCACCCTCCCGTCTAAGAGGAAAAAGTGGGCCAAAGAGGTGTGTTGGCGAGGGACAGTCCGCAGACTGATCTCACTTCAACTGCCAGTTACCCGGTTTCCACAGGTCGCGCACCCCACGGTCAACTAGGCGCCCATTTTGTGGGATGGACGACCTCTAGTTTTGCTGCACACGGGGTAAGCGGTGGAAGAAATGATAGAAGAAGGGGAAGGAGAAAGAAGGATGGAGAAAAGGAAAATGCACCAAAGAAGATGTTGCCCATGGATCCCAGGGTCAGTAGGTCTATTTATATATCCCCAACCCATGGGTGAATTAATAAACATTATGGGCACTCAAAGCTCATAAAAACCATTTATGCTCCGGAAGTCTCAATAATGGACCATTTGCGTACCTTTGTGCAAAAGGTCAGGAGGTCGTAAAGTCCACATAATGCAATGTCCCACTAACGTTAGTAAAAAAACATACTGGACTAAAAATTTAGGTAGATTCTTGAAATTTGGTGGACAATGATGTTTTTGTATACTGGACTTACACTGCAAATATTGATTGATTTCACTCATAACTTTGGATGATATAGGGTGTCCACATAATGTAGGTTTGGGGCAATGTCCACATAATGACCTCAAAACACGTATGTGTGTGTGTGTGTGTGTGTGTGTGTGTGTGTGTGTGTGTGTGCATGTGTGTCTCTGTGTGCGTCAGTGTGTGTGTGTGTGTCTGTGTGTGTGTGTGTGTGTGTGTGTGTGTGTGTGTGTGTCTGTGTCTGTGTCTGTGTATGCAGAGTCCTTGCTATGTGTCTTAGTAATAGTAATAGTTATTACTTTCTCTCAGTCCGACCTGTGTACTGATGTGAATCTCAAGGACCTGCCACCTCCACTCTGAGGCATGACAGATGTAATACATACATTGTGTGGAAATTAGTCGCTCATCAAAATAGTAAAATCATAGTGGCAGTTTTTACCGAATTTCTTGTTGTTGTTGGTGTTGTTGCCGTTGTTGTTGTTGTTGTTGTTGTTGTTGTTGCTGTTGTTGCCGTTGTTGTTGTTGTTGTTGTTGGATTTTTTTTTTAGTTGTTTGTGCTTTGTTTTGGATAGGCACCTTGTATGTCTATCAAAAAGTACACTTCTGTGCGGATTTTACTGAAAAATGATGATAAAAAAATAATATTAATATTCTTTTTCATATGACTCTCAAGCTTTTGGAGCCACAAACTTTAGCGGCCATTTTCTCAGGAAAACCAGGTGACTCCCACCTCCTACAATTGCAAATATTTCGACTTCTTTTCAAGATATAACAATATGGGTACTTTTTTTCGCAAGCAAAACAAATGAATGCGCTTTAAAGCGGGACGGGGGGGGGGGGGGGGGGGGGGGCCACACATTAAGGCTATCTCGTTTATTACAGAACTAAATGTTACCAAATTTCACACATATAACAAGCGTAGTAAGGAGTCTTAAAATCCGCTATCAAATTTGGGAAAAAAGTTTCGTTTCTATGAATACGGCGGCCATATTGGATTTTGTTGAAATGTCTTACGTAATGAATACCACACTTATTGTTCATAGAAATTGACCGTTTTTTGCATGCGTGTTTACAAGCATTAGATCTACAAAGTTGATTGTTGTTGTTGTTTTTTTGCCTAAACGTCGGATGCGACGCAGATTTTACTATTAGTCACATTCGGATAGACCCGAAGGAAATACTTCAAATGCAAAACATTGCAAGACATTTTTTTCCGTCGTTGATCCCAACAGAATTTTGAATTTTATTAAGGTCATTGGCCTTTATTAAGAAATTGTAGAGCGAAATTGAAGTATTTAAATTTTTATGTTATTTAAGAAAGTTGTTTTAGATTGAAAAAATATATTTACACTCGAATTTTACATATTTTAACGTTTTAAGATCTAATGACCCGTACCCAGCCGTACAGTGAACTGCGAATAAAACTAACTTGTGTTTTGCATGCTCATTTGGCGTTATGCAGTTGCAAGCGCTGTAAAACCCCATACTAAACTGATAAACTGAAACATAGAAAAAACTATCCACAGGCGACTCATGTGGTTTTTAGAGACGAGCTGAGCGGTCTCCAGTGAGGATTCAGGAAGACTCGATCCACTCTGGATTACCTGGTCCGCCTGGAGACGCGAGAAGTTTGCCGAAGGAGGCCACAAGATCGCCATCTTTTTCGACATAGAAAAAGCCTTCGACACAACCTGGAAGTACGGCATTCTCAAAGACCTGCACGCACTCGGCATACGCGGTCACCTCCCGGCCTTGATTGGCAATTTCCTGAAGAACTGTTCCTTCCAGGTTCGTGTCGGATCCTCCCTTTCAGATCCCCACCAACATGAGGAAGGTGTCCCCCGGGGGAGTATCCTTTCTCCTCTCCTATTCGAATTCAAAAGAGATTCCATTGTAAAAACCTTCCAAAATAGCATTGACAGTCGTTATACGTTGACGACTTTTTGATATGCTGCCGTTCGAAAAACTCTAAACTAAGATCTATGGAAAGGCAGTTGCAAACGCATCTGCACACACTTGAAAAGTGGGCAAACAATAACGGTTTCTAGTTTTCTCCGTCAAAGACGGTTGCAGTACAATTCTGCCGATCTGGCAGCCGAATTTGACACTATACGGAGAAACGATTCCCGTCCAGGACCAGGCTCGTTTCCTCGGCGTTATATTTAACAAAAAAACTCATTCCACACATCAAAGACCTTCGTGTGAGGTGCCAGAAAGTGTTAAACGCTTTAAAAATTCTATAACATCCGGAGTGGGGCGGGGACTCAAAACACCTTCTCCACTTGTACATCTCCCTTGTCCGATCCAGGCTTGACTACGGCTGTCAAGTCTACGGATCGGCAAAACCACACATCCTAAAAATGCTAGACCCAGTGCAAAACCAAGGACTCCGACTCGCTCTGGGGACTTTCCGCACTTCTCCGGTGGAGAGCTTCCAGGCAGAGGTAAACATTCCACCACTCTCACTCAGACCCACACAACTCTCACTACAATACGCAATTAAACAGAGCTCAACACCAGAGAATTCAGCACACAACTCTCACTACAATACGCAATTAAACAGAGCTCAACACCAGAGAATTCAGCACACAACTCTCACTACAATACGCAATTAAACAGAGCTCAACACCAGAAAATCAGCACACAACTCTCACTACAATACGCAATTAAACAGAGCTCAACACCAGAAAATTCAGCACACAACTCTCACTACAATACGCAATTAAACAGAGCTCAACACCAGAAAATTCAGCACACAACTCTCACTACAATACGCAATTAAACAGAGCTCAACACCAGAAAATTCAGCACACAACTCTCACTACAATACGCAATTAAACAGAGCTCAACACCAGAAAATTCAGCACACAACTCTCACTACAATACGCAATTAAACAGAGCTCAACACCAGAAAATTCAGCACACAACTCTCACTACAATACGCAATTAAACAGAGTTCAACACCAGAAAATTCAGCACACAACTCTCACTACAATACGCAATTAAACAGAGCTCAACACCAGAAAATTCAGCACACAGCTCTCACTACAATACGCAATTAAACAGAGCTCAACACCAGAGAATTCAGCACACGACTGCATTTTTAAAACAAACCCAGAAATTATAAATAAATTCCAAAACAACAAAAATCTCATCAAACCCTTCGGCCTCAGAGTCATTGAGGATCTTAAAAAAAATACAATTTTCCAAACAAGACATCCAACAATTTCTTTTCCCCGACCTCCCTCCGTGGCACCTCACCAAGGCAAAAGTAGACTTACAGATGACCACACACGACAAAGCAAGCACAAACACCAAAATATTTAAAGCAGAATACAAAAAACTTTTAGAAAAATACCCCGGAGCGGAGCTTATCTTCACAGATGGCTCCAAACAGAGCTCTGGTGTGGACGCCACAGCTCTATCTTCAAAGAGTACACACCTGAGGAAACTCCATCTTAAAGCCTCCATTTTCTCTGCAGTGGCCACTGCCATTGACATGGCTCTGGACTCCGTAGAAAATTCTTCTAACAAATCTTTCCTTATCCTTTCTGACCCTCTGTCTTGCATCACCTCACTCACAAACTACGCACTCGTACACCCAAAAATAGTTAGGCTACAACAGAAAATACACACCTGAACTGAAACAAGGAAAAGTATCGTGTTCGCATGGATACCTAGCATCCGATTTTACCATTAGACACATTCTAACTGTATGTCTAGACTTCGGAGAGATCCGAAGGAAATACTTCAAATTTAAGAAATTGCTAGACATTTTTTCTATCGTTGGTCCCAACAGAATTTTGGATTTTATGAAGGCCATTAGCCTTTATGGAAAATTATAATGTAGAACAAAATTGAATTATTTAATTTTTTAAATAAAAGTTGTTTTAAATTGAAATTATATATTTACACCAAATTTTTAATTTTTTAAAAACGTTTTAAGATCAAATGACCCATACCCAGCCGTGCAGTGAACTGCAAATAAAATAAAAAACTAACTTGTGTTTCGCGCGCTCATATGACCTTATGCAGTTGTGAGTGCCGTAAAACCCCATACAAAACTAAACTAAAAAGATTTTTTATAGAGTTTAGCTGTTCACAGAAACCTGTATTTTGCCAGAAACTGTGTTAAAACATAGTACAATGTCGGTTCCTACATTTAAGTATGCACAAAAACTAAAAGATTATAATCAATACATGAAGTGTAACGACCGGCTGCCCAAGTTACTCAAAATTTTAGAAAGAAAAAAGAATAAAGACATATCCAGATTTTTATAACACTTTTAGTTGTTTTTTTAGTTTAGCCGTGAACAGAAACCTATAAAATTCCAGAACCGGTGTTAAAACATAATAATTTGTTGACTCCTACATTTAAGCATGCACAAAAACTAAATGATCACAACCAAAAAAAAATTGTAACGTCCGACCGGCGAAGATAGTCAAAATTGAAGGAGAAGAATTGGAGATAGACCATTCTGTTCTCAATGGTGCATAATAACTCTCTCGACGTAATCAAATAAATATTGTATCGACACCAGGCTTTTTAAGAGATACATCTGCGTGCTATCGCTGCTGTAAGGCGCTCTATTTCTATATCTCACCTTTACCTTGCACTAAATTTCACTTATCATGTTCATGTGTTTCTGTTAATGTAAAAATATGAAAAAGCAACAACAAAAACGAGCAGCAAAAACCAGCAGCAAACACCTCAAGCAGCAATGGTAGTACTTATCCTTTCTGTATCTGGAATCTTACCTGTCTCTAAACTTGTCACAGTGGTTGGTTGGGGAGGGGGGTATGCTGTGGGGTGGTCTGCTCTTTCGTTCCAATCAAACTTCTATCTTCCTTATCTCTTCTCCTTTTTCTTTGTGTTTGTTATTCTCTTGCAGCCCCTCTAATCTTTTGCACTTAGATGACCTAATTTTTTATTTACTGTAAAACGCTTACTAAACCACTAATCTAGTGTAACATTGTTGTTGTTGTAATAACTGTAGACGTGGTTTCAGGCAAGCATCAACATATTTTAGATCATTTCAGAGGTGGACTGTTTTGATTATGTCTGTCATATCCCGAAAAAGGTTGAAATGGTATGTGTTGAACGCCATTATCAAGACTATTTTGTTATTTAAGAGGTGGGACTTCCAAGTTTGACGTCCATCTCCGAAAGGACTAAGCCATTTAAGAAATTCAGGTAAAATGCCTTTCCCAAGGACAAATCGTCTGACCGAGGAGAGGCTCCAACTTCTAAACCCTCAATCTCACGATTATATGTCAGAACTCGCCCAGCTTTGAAGAAAACAATGTCCCAGAAGAATAAATTATTAGGGTACTCCACAAAAGACAATCCTATTTGGGAATTGATTTTACAGCTTTTGTTTGCAGCTTAAGGGAAACAACTACCCACATTCAGACATTGCTCTGGGAAACGTTTTGATAGTTTCTTATTGTTTCAGTTATAGTAAGAGTTATGATATTTTACAGTAATATACCAATACGTTACAATTTTACAGCAGTTAAGTTTGTATCATTTTTAGAAATAAAGGTCTTTGAGAGACAAAACTCTGTCACGTAGTACTAAATTCAGACGCTCCTCAAAATAATAAATTCAAAGAAACCGATATTTATTTTTCTGTCAGTTGGGTTATTTGTAATTTTATTTTATTTTATTTATTTATCGGGAGAGATCACAATCTTTTATGTCCATCAAAAACACATTTACTTACTGAAAACTGTTGGTGAAAAGCACAATTAAAATGTAAATTTGCAGTGTCCAAGTACACTTTTTCTTTGGAAGACACCTGACTTGTGGAATCATTTTCTCGTGAATTCTACCTCTGACTCCAGGAGAGTCACACCGCCTTCAATCGTAAATGTATTATAGTATTCTATTCAATGTAGATTGAATTTTCTGGGTTTTTTGTTTGTTGTTGGGGTTTTTTTGTATTGTCTTTTAATTTGTTTGTACTTTTGTGTTTCAAAAGCAGGACAAATGAACAAGCATTCAGATGATACCAATTGTTTAAATGTGCTCAAATAACGAACAAGCACCTGATTCATGACACAAATGGTTTTTGCCCTCTCACTCTCCTATCTAACATTGCGTGACAATAGTTTCATCATGAAGGTGAAGAAAAGGACGCCAGAACCTTGTTTTAAGTAGAACTAGGTCAATAAACTCTCAGATTTTTTCCTGTTAGTTTCTGCTCTGTGTGCGATTTTTTGGGTTTTATTCGTGACTTTGATTTCCTCCCCGAGCCGCGGTCCCCCTTTTTCACAATTATGTAAACTCGACGAACCGGATTCGTTTATGACCCACTTAATTAACAAATCTGTAATCAAAACGCTAACCCACTAAAGTTCATCACAATACAGTCAGTCAGTCTGGTACGGATCGTGAAGAGGGAAGGTTCTGTTTGTCCCTAAAATGTGGATTCTAGTTTTTTCTTTGCTTCTCTCAGCGTTTGTAGCTGGTGAGTCTCTTTGCTTCTAAAGAGCAGACTTTCCCAACATACAATTTTCATACACAGCTATCTAATTTATGTTTGGCAGACTGAAGCATTTTTTATGTAAATAAGGTTTGTGACTTTAAGAAAATGACTGCACCAATAATTTAGAGAATAAATTGTTGTAGAGAGATCAAACGAGGAACACTCCCCAATAGGAAACCCCAGAATTGCAATGCTCTTTCTGACATCTTTGTCCGTTTTGAATTCTTGTGATAAGAAGGTCAGAAGTCAAATGTTCTATTTGCTTCCTTAAAATCGTAAGAATATTTGGAATCGTTAGCAAAATATTCAGATAATTGGCTTTGAAAAAGCTTGACATATTTTGAAACTAAACGATTTTGACGTCAAACTTCTCAAAACTTGGTATTGCGTAGATAGAAGTTTGTTATTCTAATGTAGCGAACAATCTGCTCTAAACAACCTGCTTAATCTTCCTTTATGACAATATGTAAAGGATTTTTTTAATCCTCGTCAATCCCCATGTTAAATTGCATGCAGTCAAATCACTTATCTTAACACTTTCCATTTACAAAGTTTAAACAGAAAAGTAAATCAAACTGTATCACTAATGCAGCACTCCAGGTGTCACTCTTAACTATCACGTCAATTCAAGCATTCAAGCAGTTTTAACTCTTAATACAACGGAACAGAAGACTAACTTTTTTCACCGCTTAAGTATTTTTCCCCTTTAAAATACACCTATTTCTTTACAAACCATTTTTTTTCTTTTCTGTTATTAAATAAGTTAGTGTAAGAACAGACAGTTTAGTACCCACCGGGGCAGTGCTACTGACTGATTTTTTTTTGGTCCATTCACAAAGGGAGGACATTAACCATGTTCTTATGCACAGTAGAATTGTAATTGTGAATGGGCTGATTTACCAATGTCATGCTCATAACTGTGCCTGAACTGCAAAAGAACTGCTGCTTTAATTTTCTTTCCTTATCCTTACTATTGTTATTTTCCTCTACTTCTTTTGTATGACTCTTGTGACATGCTATTTCCGGGGTGCCTTGATAGTCAAAATAGACGTTGTGCTGTTGAAGCAAGAGAGGCGAGCGGAGTAAGAGTGCTTCCTTGTAAGGAGTTCTCTGTTGACATCCGCCCCTAGGCGCTCATATGACTTTTTGCAGCTGCAAGCGCCTTAAACCCTTTGCTAAAACAAATAAGACAGTCTAAAAGTTAACATATGTGAGGCGTGCTGACAAAATGAGTTACTTCTCGCAGTCCACAAAAGGAGATATTGGCTAAAAATTGACACTAGGGTCAAATTTGTAGATTTTCTATTTATGCCATATTCTTTAAGTATAACATACCTTTTATTTCATACTTATAAATTGTAAAAACTCCACCTATAAATGTGATGGATCCATTTCCTAAAGACCTAACTCCGAGAAGAAACTCATTTTGTCAGCACGCTTCACATATTATTATACGTATTTGTTATTTCTAACCTATCAAACATCTGTAGTCAGAATCTCTCACCCTTTTTCTTCGTGTTTGTTACTCTCATGTAACACCTCTAACCTTCGGAACTTATGTGGCCTAATTGCGTTGCAAGTGCCGTAAAACTCTTCCTGAAAGTACTATCATGTTCTTCTATAGACGCAGATTTGAGCTCCCCCCACATTGCCTCAAGTGATGGAGTGGAGATCATCACAACACATAACAAGGTACACGAGGGCTACACGGAACACCTGACCATCAACTGTTCCTTCACACACCAGCAGGGCTCGGACTTCTACTCAATAGTGTCCCTTATTTTGTACAAGACAGACTCTCCAACAGATACTGTTTACAGGTGGGCTAGTTGTGTATCGTCCTGGGGAAATCATGCGCACGTCAAACTTTATCAATTTTTTTTCTTTCAATTTTTGCTATAAGCCTTTTATAACCATATAAAACCACAAATATGTGTATATTTTACTGGAAAGCGTGAATCAAAGGAACACAAATTAAGCCAATTTGCAATTTCCAGCGGCTCCAAGCTTTGGAAGTCATCAAACTGTCCCTAATTTATTTTTAAATTTGTTTTTTTCCCTCTGACACAAGGCTACCCCACCTTCAATCGCAACAGTTCTGTAATTCTGTATGCGATAGCTGGGTATTTTCCCAGCAAAAGCAAGGCAAATAAACAAACTTTAAAAAATATATATATAACCCCATAATACTAATAATAATCTGCTAAAAAATTATTGACGGACATCTCATTCCATCACGACGCCACACATTTTATGTTCAGATTTCAGCTTATTTTCTATTGTGGTTATGTTTCATCAGGGGTTTTTTTTTTCTCAGGTAACCAAATAAAAAAGTCGCGACCTAAGAATTACAAAGTTGTATCTGCTCAGAATCTAGTTTTGAGAATATTGACGTAAAAAATGTTGAATGTCACAACACGTCAAGTTTTTTTCGAATGCAATTCTTTGAAGATTTTGATAACGACTCCGAATAATCTTACACTTTGATAAAGAAGACAGAACAGATGGCTTCTGACTTCATGGTCTTAGTAACTCAGAAGGGCCAAAATGGCTAAATATTAAATATTTGTAATTTCAAGGTAGCGCGTTATGTTAAGACTTCGGCTCGTGTATTTGTTTTTGTCCAGTAAGCAGGGTTTTTTCTGGAAGCCAAATCAGCAAGAGTTGACGACAAGGT
>NW_004797797.1:130556-143223 GCF_000002075.1 Aplysia californica
TTATTATTATTATTATACACATTTCAGAGTCAGCACTGATATGCTCCTTGAAACAATCAAAGAAATGAACATCAAGGTGGAAGACATGGAAATCAAGCTCAATAAATACGTAGGGCTGGAGAATAAGGTGACACACTTGGAAGCCACACTGAATGGACTGAAGTCCCAAGTAGACAACTCCAAAGACGCCATCACACTAGCGTCGGCCAACTACAAAGGTAGTTACTACTTTGTCACCGAACAACGATATGGAAACGCCTGGGAAGCTAATCGCCTCTGTCAGTTGTATGGAGGATATCTTGTGGAGATCAACGACCGACAAGAGTTCGACTTCGTTACTGATTTTCTGTACAATCACACTTCTTCTCTCGGGGGGCTTGGAGGCGCTTGGGTCGGGGCCACAGACGAAGGTCATGAGGGGACATGGAGGTTCATGACCTCTGGTGGTAAAGTGTCTACCTTAGTCTGGCACGGTCCTGAGCCTAGCGGGGGTGGGGGAGAAAACTGTATGAATATGAGGATACGTTCGAAGGATATGAATGATTATCCTTGCTTCAAGGCCGACGCAGAGCATTTCCCAGCTATTGTGTGCGAAATTCCACACAGTAATATCTAAATAAAGACTTGCTATACCAAAACACAGGCATCATTTTGTTAATTTAATTATTATGTCAATTGAGTGTTTGTGTGTATTTTAGTGTGTTTGTGTATGCGTATTATTATTATATTTAGAAGAGTTTTTGTGTTTGTGCGTGTACGTGTCTATATGTGATTGTGTTTATGCGTGTGCGTGCGTGTATGTGTGTGTGTGTGTGTGTGTGTGTGTGTATGTGTGTGTGTGTGCGTAGTCTACTGTCAGCACAGTAACTGTGTTTATCGGATTCTTTTTGTCCCAATGAATTAATTAAACTGATCCGAATGTGTAAAGAGCCTTGAAAAGCTCCTCAAAAACGAGTCGACTTCAAGAACGCCAAATCTGGGGTTCAAACCAAGGCACAAGCTTTGTGGTCCAGTATGCTGCCAGCTGAGCTATTGTATTGCTCCGTCACACTCACATGCAATCAGTTTTGTCTTTTGTCAGACTAAAGTTTTAAGGAATCAACACATTGCATTTTTTGTTTTGGCTGTTTTGAGTTATTAAGACAATGAGGTCAGAAACCAAGTGTTTTATCTGCTCTATCAAAATCGTTAGATAATTCGGGGTCGTTATCAAGATATTCAAAGACCTACTTTCGAAAAAGCTTGACGTTTTGTGAAACTCAAAATTTTTTACGTCAAATTTCTCAAAAATAGTTACTGAGCTGATAAAACTTGGTAATTCTGGGGTAGATATCTGATTTTCTTTCACAAATGTGAAGCCTGGAAACAAAAGAAGCTACTGAAGGAGAGGAAGCTCCTTTTTGCGTGGCGTGCAACACAAATTTCACAGTTCGGCACATCCTAACGTAATGTGTCGAATTTAATGATGTTTGTAACAAATATTTTAAATGTAAAGATATTAAGACCCTTTTTGACATCGTAAACCCTAGAAAATTTTTAAGTTATATAAAAGAAATTTAATAGAATATTAAAATATATAGTTTTAAGCTACTAAGACCATCAGAAACTAAATGTGCTATCTGCTCTATCAAAATCGTAAGACTTTCCCGAGTCGTTATCAAGATATTTAAAGAATTGCATTCGAAAACGCTTGACATGTTGTAAAACTCAAAATTTTGAACGTCATTTTTAAAAATTCAAAGCTAGACACTGAGCAGATAGAACTTTGTAATTCTGGTGGTAAGAATCTGCCTTGTTTGATACAGTATTGGGCTACTAACACTTATTTTTTTAAAAATCATGGATGGTGAAGCATATTGCTTTAAAAGATCTTATGGCAAGAAGAAGAAGCCAATCGAAGAAATACAAGAATTACACGTAAAGGCAATTAATTCTAACTTAGTTATTATAGATTTAGGGTGCATTTTGTTATCAACCCCCCCCCAAACATATTAATAATATATCCACAAAAAGAGGAAAAGCAGGCTTAATATAGCTTCTGACCCTGAATGGCTGGAGCTTCTTTCAATAAGATTGTGTCATGACGTGGCGGAATCAGGCGCCCGTTAATTTTGGACTTGTGGAGTTATTGATATAATCTTACAGCTACTTCTTTTGTCTTGCTTTAGATGAAAAAATTACCAATCTATCTTGAAAACAAGTCGAGATAATTGCAATTGAGCGAGGTAGGGTCGTCTGGTTTCAGAGGAAAAATTAGTGAGAAAATGGCCGCCAAAGTTTGGTGACTACCAGGTTTGAGAGTCCTTGGAAACTACAAATTTTTATTTTTGGATCCTTTGACCAGGTTTTTCAGGAAAATCCACACATAAATGTGTTTAAATTAATGGGATTAAAAAGTGTTAAGCGAAAAAAAAAACCAAATTCGAAAAAAATTGCCCAAAAGGCCAAAAAATGCAGATTTCTTTGATATCCATATTTTGAAGAGCACATAATTTCACCACGATGCCTTACAAATCATTAACTGATGGTCTTTGCATCGACACGACTTTACATTATTTAAGTGGCAAGATCTTAACATTGCTGCCAGGACCAGCCCGGGCTGAGAGGGATAAAACATCTCTGCAAAACTACCGAAATACTTGATATACATTCTCACTACTCTGGAATCGAACTCGGGTCTTCTGTGTGCAAATGCAAAGAGCCTTAGCGTTACACTTTAAGCAACAGAGTCCTGTCATAAGCAAACAATACTACTATAATTTAAAGCAAATACGACGGGTTAAATAAGCGCTGCTGTTTCTTTTGTAAAATCTAATGGGTGCCACATTATCAAACAGCTCAGTATTTCCATCACGCAACTGTTGTAATTCTCCTGTAGGTGGTTGGCGGGTGCTGTCGTGTGGTTTGTTCATTCTTTTCAACCAAACATCCATCGTCATTTCCTCCACACATGTTCTGTAATGCGTTTGTTACTCTCTTGTAACACGTCTAGTGTTCGTCACTTACATGCCCTCACTTATAATTTAATCATGTTGCAAAATATGCAGTAAAACTCTTACTTGAATTTATTTTTAAACGTATTTCCTAGGAAAATGGTGCTCCGTTAGCTCAGTTGGAGTCATGCTGGACTAAGGAGCGAATGGCCCTGGCTCAAATCTCATATTGGATACTCTTGAATTAGGGTCCTTTTTATGGAGTTTTTGGGACTCTCGACCCATTTGGCTCTATCCTATCAGAGAAAGACATTAAATTCAGCTGTACCGCCTTTGAGATAACCTAATTATGCGGATTGGGATTTAACTTCGGAAGTCCTGCCTCTGAATTAACTTAAAAGGGTTGTCAGGGCCGTTTAATCCATACACTTTATTCCCTTTGAACTTCATCTTCCTCAGCCAGTCCGTCCATAATGTAGAATTTACGGCGCAGAGTCAGGTTTCTCCAAGTTGATTTGTGGATTGTGATTTTCAGGGTATGGGAGAAGCGTCTCATTAAAAGGGACCCCAGAATTTTGCCAGTCACTGCATATCTCTTCGACATTCCAATGTTGAAAAGAAAAGCATTTGTTCAAAAACACGAGAACGAGGAAGAAGAAGAAGAAGAAAAGAGAACGAGATAGAAGAAGTTCAAAATCATAAAATTAGCGAAACAGTGGTGTCTGCAATTTTACTAATATTATCTAGAGAAAAATCAAGCTATCTAACTTGTAGATTAACACTTTATCTCAGAAGTTTGACCCTTCGTGTCAAAAAAAGTTGCCAATGCTAGGGGACTGACCGATATTTAAAACATAACTGCACCGTCTGATCTTTCAAGACCTCTTTGGAAAAAAAAAAGTTTTAAAACAGGAAACCTAACAAGTGTTTGCCACTTTTATGACGTAGCACACTCAGTCATTTTGCAATGGGAAAAACCTGGCTCTTTTGTCTTTTTGCCTCGCTTTTCATGAACTATACGACCGTTGTTGTGTTGATCTGCTGCTTTTGCTATAAAAAGAACATCACAAACAAACAAACAAAAACACAAAAAAACACAAACAACCAACAACCCCTCAAAAAGGAGTAATGGTAATTCTTTATCGCCAGATTTCTAGTGGTATATTTTCTTCCAAGTGAGTAACAAATTTATTGAAGAAAGAACGAAAAGAGGGATAATTACCATATAAACAAACAAACAAAAGAAGGGAAGGAGGGGGAGAGAGAGAGAGAGAGGGAGAGAGAGAGAGAGAGAGAGAGAGAGAGAGAGAGAGAGAGAGAGAGGGGGGGGGGAGGGAGGGAAAGAGAGAGAGAAAAGGAGAAAGAGAGAGCGACAGAGCGAGAGAGAGAGAAAGAGAGAGAGAGAGGGAGGGAGAGAGAGAGGGAGGGAGGGAAAGAGAAAAGGTGCAAGAGAGAGCGACACAGAGAGAGAATGAGCTACAGAGAGAGAGAGAGAGAGAGAGAGAGAGAGAGAGAGAGAGAGAGAGAGAGAGAGATAGAAGGAGAGAGAAAGAGAGAGAAAAAAATAAGTGTTAATATGACCAATTGCCCCAGCTCTATCGAATGGGGAAATCAAGTCACAGGAACGACCCACCTTTTCACCATCCGTCAAAATAGTCCGACGCAGCACGATTTCATAATCCAATTCTATTTCTTAAAGGTCAAAAACTCTAAGCAAAGGAATTCATTATTTCTACAGTGATTTAAAGAAAACGAGTATGGCTATTTTTAAAAAATGATTTCAGAGCTGCTGGAACTTGATTCAGACTCTGAAGAATCTGGAGGTGGTGAAGGAAGATGAGATCGCTTAGCTCTGTTGTGCAGCAGGAGGCAAACAACAATGACATTGCAAGCTTTCTTTGGTTTGAGTCGTTGACCAGCTCGCAAGCAATGAAAGAACAGTTTTGCCACGCCAATGCACCTCTCAATCGTCGCTCGAGTTGCGCTATGTGAATAATAGCACTGTCTTTCTCTGCGAGAACGAGGATTTCCGAGAGGTGTCATCAGCCATGGACTGATCATGGGCTCACTGTCTCCCTTGAAGAGGCCACTGGTTTCCTTCGAATGCCTCTGACAGTGGTGACAGTCTGAGCACTGTGGGAACATGCACGGATCAGGCCAATTTACAACTACGACGTTGATGAACAGAAGGTCTGTATCGCAAACCACAAGGAGCGAAAGGTGTTTTTGTGTGTGTGCCAGTGCACTGCTGCACATTTGCCTTAACAAGAGCCTTGTCAATGGATCATACAGTTATGTAATCTATACAGAGAAAGAGAGAGAGAGGGAGGACGAGAGACAGAGACACTCACACACACACACACACAGAGAGAGAGAGAGAGAGAGAGAGAGAGAGAGAGAGAGAGAGAGAGAGAGAAAGAGAGAGAGAGAGAGAGAGAGAGAGAGAACATTTCATTCCAAAGCTATTGTTTACACACTAAGCTTATGTAGGCCTCCTGAAAACAGTACAAATGGAGAACTACAGTAGTCTTGAATTCATAACAGTTTAATGGCATGATCTTTATTGATTGTGCAAGTCTATGAAGTAAAATAACACTTAATTTGAAAATAGTGAGAGACAGGTTGAGGGCAGCAAACTATCTGAGCGCGTGCCGATCAACACAATAACGGTCGTATAGTTCATGGAAAGGGTGGCTACTCACCTGCACATAAGTTATCGAATAGAAGTTTATTTTTTCTGTTCATTAACCCATGTTCCTGCTCGTTGGGTGCCTGGGTGGAAACGTGTGTACCCTCGATTCTCGCGAATGTGTTCGGAAACCTGTGTGTGTTAAAAAAAAACATGACTTTAGACAGATTCGCATCCTGCTGTGTCGGCATTCGGATGTAGTACATGGACATGGACAACCGAAGAAGGGCCTCCGGGACACTTGGATGATGGTTCTACTGACGGTGGGCTGGCTCACTCCAATCAGGTCTCCGACTGCTTCTTGAAACATCCCAGATGCACAGCACCGTAATGTTATAAGTACTTGCAAAAGAGAGTTAAGCGCACCCTTTCGATCTGTGTCAAATTCCAACAAAGAATATTTTGGCAGTAAAAGCGAAACTTCTGGTACTCTTTTGCACCACTGGACTCGCCAAAAGGGTGAGTTCTATCTCTTATAATGCAGTATCGCAGAATGTTATAATACAGGGTGCCCATTGGGGGATATGGTCCGGTCGGGGCAGTTTGCTAGCCAGATTAAGGGTGAAAAGTTGCTGTCGTGGCACAGCCGATCGCGCATGACTCGTCGCCTCAAAAACAATCGCGTTTGTTTTCAGGCGACGAGAGTGGCGATCACTAGGGCTGGATCCTGCTCGTCAAGTTTGAGAGTGGTGATTTGCGATTCAGTCGGCTTCAATGAATCGCGAGTACGCGAGCGCTCGTGGAGCTGTGGCGGAACACTGACTGAAACGGAACAGTGTCATATCGACGCCTCTTGGCGAGCGCGAGTCCCACTCTTGTTGTTCTGCCATCCTCTCTGCCCCACACCCTTCGTTGCGCTGCTCTATCTACTGACCTCAATTAGTGACCCCCATGAATCCCCCCCCCCCAACCCCATGATTCGCTAAAACAATGGCTCCATAAAATTCCTTCTGTCTATTGGTTGGACCCCGTTCATTTTGTTTTAATAGGGGGTTGGACTATACCATCTTTTGTAAAAATAAGGGGAGCCATACTAAGTGTTCCGTTCCGTTCTTGCGCTCGTGACTCGACTCAGCAGTAGGTTAAACAAGCCAAAATGTGGTGACAGCGACAGGGGAGTGAATCGGGAATCGTTTGGCGATACTGTGCCGCGTTCCGCTGAAGTGAATCGTGAATCGCGTTCCGCAGGAAAGACTGACGATTCAGTTCCGTTCTCGCGCTCGTGACCCAGCCCTAGCGCCGATCACCCCGCCACGACAGGCAAAAGACCCAGATTATGAACTTAGTACTCTTAATGGTCGTTTGAACTGAGACAAACTGAAACATTACGATTATCTTAATGATCCAGGTTACGAACCTACTTGCTATTAACCCCTGGTAATAATTTTTACAGAGAGAGAAAATTTAAAAAGTAAATGAATCAAATGACCCAGTCTTTCTTTTATCATGAAGCAACAGAAATTGCTGATGAGATAGACGTGACTTATGTTAATAGGAGATTTCTTGTGGTGAAATCACGGGTCTGATTCTTGGACCGAGACTTTGAGGAAGTACGAGACTATTTCAGCTGTCTTGGACTAAAATGCGATGTAAGCTAATCATGGAGGCCGACAGTGCGAAGTCAAGGACTAAACGAGGGACTAAACAGGTGAAATTTATTCCCGCGATCTAGCAGGCGTAGTCTGGGTCTAAGTGCTAAAACAACGACGTAGGCAGGGGAGAAATCGTCTTAACATTCGGCGATTCCGTATTTTCAGAGATAGAATACACCCTCGTGAGGTGTTCACTAACGAAAAAGCGTATCAGAAGTTTTGCATTTACCGCCAAAATATTCTCCATTTCACGGAGGATATTGAAGAATTGTTGGAATTTAACATAGATCGACAGGGTTCGCCTACGCCTTCTTGTGCAAGTATTAATAACATTACGGTACTATGCATCTTGGATATTTCAAAATACAGTCGGAGACTTGATTGGAGTGAGCCAGCCCACCGTCAGTAGAACCATCATCACACGTGTCCCGGAGTCCCTTCTTCGGTTTAAGGACTACATGTACATGTACTACATCCGAATGTCGACAAAGCAGGAGGCGAATATGTCCAAAGTCAAATCTTTGAACATGCACAGGTTTCCGAACACATTCACATGTAACAACGGTACACAAGTTCCAATCTAGTAGAGGTACGCGATTCCGTTTGGTTTTTTTCGGTTTTCTGTAACCAAAGATTCCCGATTATTAAAAGCTAGGAATCGTAGGAATCGGTTCCGAACCCAATTACTCTAATTTTAGCTAGAAATGTGATTTCTTCCAGTGGCTTTATGATTTCTTCCACTGGTTTCGAACCCTAGTACCGTAATTATATAATATGCAGCAATTAGCAGTTAGTCCGACCTCTGCAATTACTCCCAGCGAGTAGCGATTAGTCCGACACCTGCAATTAGTTCCGGTGAATGCCATGCCTAAGTCCACGCACTTTAGCTAAACATAATAGGATATTCAACTGTGTAACCTGACATATAATATTGCTCTTGGGGATAACCCAAGCGATGACGACACTCGTAGCGAGTTTGGCGGCATATTAATATTAATAAGACGGCACATCTCAAGTGTGTTCCAGCCGAACTGTGCCGAAACATAGCCCACAGGAGGCACTACAAACGCGATAGACTGTACGCTATTCTTTACCAATGTTATGTGAACCCCGGAGCAATCCAGCGGAGTGCTCAAGTGATTTGTGATTGGTTCATTGTCTGTCTTGCCACTATTTTAAGTGACTCTGTGACAGGAACCTGAGGGAGATAAACGTGACCGTCATATGAGTTGTGTCTTTGAATGGTTTTGTAGTGGAGTAGTGAAAGTTATTACTTGTCCGTTCAGTTCCAATACAGGATGAACAAAATTGACGTTCAGCTAATAAACAAATTTAGTACTAGAAATCAAAGCGACAAGTAAAAAGAATGAAAATAAAAGCACGAGGTCCTCCCTCACCAACCCAAAGATCCTAAACTTATACACTGTCTCATTTACTATGCCCTTGACTATCTTCAGCCTGCGATAGCTTGATTTTACACGTCCTCTTTTCAGCCCCATGAGCCGCCCCTGGAAGTCAGAAAACCAAAACTGACCTACACCCAGAAATGAAAGTCTATAATAGAGAGCCTCGTCGTCAGATGTTACTTTTTTAGATTTGGAATTAAAAGAAGAGGTACTATAAAAACAATTACAGATGATCGAGAAAAAGGCGAAAGCAACGAATACGTTTTGACACTGTGTATACTAGATCGATATAGTCTTTGACTTCCGCCACCTTCAATCGCAAATATCTCGATTTCTATTCGAGATAGATGCCTATTTAGTCATTAACAGCGTAACACGTATTTCGCTTTATGATGATATCAGTAACTCCACATGCCTAAATAATTATGTATGAGTGTATGATTCCACCGCATCGTGACACATAATACAGTAAATCATGTTACGCCCAATAAGCCACTCACGGGTCGCTTTGCGGAGAATTTTTATGGATTATCTCAGTCTTTCTTCTGGGAGTTTGTATCTTCTTCATCCCTGTTTGGTCCTGACTGCCATGGTTGAAGCCAGCCTCTAAAAAAACAACTTAAATTGACATGACGGGACGTAGAAATGACTGCATACATAAAACAATGTGTGAAGTGTTTTTGATTGCACACGGGGTCCTCCGAGATTTTTTGCCGCTGTCCGAGAAGGCTTTGTGTAGATCTTTCTTACAATAAGACAGCAGTTAGATGTAGACAAGGAGAAGCAATAGAAAGGCTGACGAAAGAGTCAGGAGCCCAAAGGAGGTGGCAAACGAGGTGAGAGGGTGGGGGCAGAAAGTGGAGGCGAAAGCGGGCGACAAACAATGTTAGAGAGCAGGAAAGGGTGTGAAAGGAGTACATTTTAGAGAAAAAATTGTTCCGTCGCTTTCTGGATTCGAACCTCTGACCTATCGAATGAGAAGACCTTCACCTCTAGGCCACGAGTGTCCCTGCCATCAGCATGTGAATACCAAACATGCTACTGATCTTAAAGTAAGAGACAATTTAATAGCATCTTAAAAGTGCCGATTCAACGTCTGATTTTCAAAAAATTCTGTTGACACTGCTGATCTTAAGTGGACAAAGGGGACAATTACCTATTTAATTATATAATTTTGGTGGCTCAATCTTTGCCTTACTTTTCTAAAGAAACCACATACATATGTTCTTACCTTAAACATTAAAAAAAAGATTAAAGGTATGTAGAATGCAATACTCCCAAAGACATACCTCACGTAAACTCATTTAGTATTACTCGTACATCCAAACTTAGCTAATGGATATTTTTGGGATGGATTCTTATAGGCCCCGTAATACAAATTCAAATTTAGAAAGGTATGATGTGCGTCTGCAATTTTATTCTTTTCAGATTAAAAAAAAAGGATTTTTGGCAGGCAAAAATAGATTTTGCCCTTCAACTTTCTTATCTGCCATCGCCAGAAAACAGTTTTGTAATAACGGTGGGGAAAGGGAAACAGCCTTCGTTTTATGATAATCCTGGCCCAATCTTCTACGTCTTATCTCCTATCTTCTGGTCAATATGCTTACTTCTTAAAGTTCCAAATTCCTCCTCCCTGTTCTCGTTTGTCCCAATTTGGTACGTAGACTCCTGTTTGTCCCACTTTATGAATTCCTTATCAAAAACATCGGCCCGCAAAAAGATTATCGTTATAAAGCGAACCAGTTTGTTTGAGATAGTGAAGAGGGAAAGCATTGCCTGTCTCCAAGATGTGGTTGCTAGTGTTTTCCCTGCTGGCGTCTGCAGTTGGTGAGTCTCTTTACTTCCAAAGTACAGAATGTTCAGACATATTGACGGATGAGCGCAAGAAGTAACTTTATTATCCACTTTTCATAATTTCGAAATAAAACGAGTTTGAAATTTTGATGATAATATTGTAAACTCTATAATATAGTACTTAAAAATTATAATCACCCCCCACCCCCCAAAAAAAAATAATTAAAAAAAATAATAATTAAATAAATAAATAAATAAAAATAATAATAATAAATAATAATAATAATAATAATAATAATAATAATAATAATAATAATAATAATAATAATAATAATAATAATAAAAATAATGACCCGGTTAACATCTCTAAGTTACAGCTTAGATATTTAAAGAGATAAAAGAGCGGCTTAAAAGCACACTTCCCATATTGATTACTCCAATTAAACCAAAAGTAAATATAGTCCCTTCTTGAGCTCAGCCATCTACATCATATTTTGGATATTATTATGCTGATATCTATTTATAGTTTGATGGAAAAACCCACTGTAATTAGACACGTTTGTTATTGAAAGAAGGAATGACTAAACTGTAATCAAAAGCTTAAATAATGAAGACTCCCCCCCCCCCTTACAAAAGCCTGATCTAAACTGTCTGTTGGTCTTTATCTTAATCTTTGATATACTGCACAATCTAAAATTTAAAAAACAAACATTATGTAGAACCATCAGGTCATCTTATTATATCACTCAGTCAAATCTCTTATACTAAACTCAAAAAACTTGTATTATGGTTAATTGTGACTAATTAAATGTATGCGGTTCAAGGACCAGAGTAAATTAGCTGCTTATCGAGTAATCATGACGCAAAATTGCTTGAGCAAGATCTTAGAAAAGGAGGTGGGGTACTCAATCGCAAAGGAGCTAGAACAGGATAAGGCTCTTCCAGCGACTCTACAGAAGCGGGAAGGAAACGTGGATGAATGCCGTCGTCCTTGCTTCAGATATTTATAATTGGTTGGAAAGAGGCGAGGAGACTCTGATAGCAGCGCTTGACCTCGAGGATGCCTACAATAGGGCTGAGTACGATGTCATTTAGAGGACAAGGATCAACCTGAAGATTAGCCCCCAGCTCGTGATATGGGTAGATGAGGCATTGCTGAAGAGGAGAGTTGCAGTGTGGCTGGGAAACTGGACATCTGACACTAGAAGCATCACACCGGGGTTGTCACAGGGATCATCATTCTCACCAATGTTATTCAACATATACACATTCGGAATCACTTCTGGACAAGTGGAAGCTCCAGGGCGTGTGCTGAGCTTTCCGGATGATGTCACTGTATACAGACACGGTGAGGACCGGGAAGGAACAGCTAACGCGGTGCAACAGGAGGTGGATCGAACTGGGCAATGGTGTGTAGATCACAACGGCAAACTCCACCCGGACAAGGCCTGTGTGCTGTGGTGCTCGCTGAAAAATCACGTGGTGGAAGCAGGGATGCCCACAGTCACAATTAATTACAAGATCCTGAAGCGTGTGCACTCACTGAGGTATCTAGTTATTACCTTTGACAGATAAAGATCACATAACCAGGATCATAACAAGAGCCAGAAAAGGTCTAGCTGCACTGATAACCATGGCGTGTAGCAGTATGCCACAGAGAATTTTAGCCATACTATACCAGATTCTTGTGCAGTCTGTGATAAACTATGGCCTCGGTCTCCTCACCTTGTCAACGTCGCAGCTGAAACACCATGAAAGAATTCAGAACGAAGGTATACGGACTGTTCTCGGGTGCACACGAGACACATTCTGCGGGGCTATGCGTTATCTCCTGGACCTCCCAGCCATGGTAGAACGTCACAAGATTGCTCAGGTGAAAGCGTATTTGAGAGTCAGCGCCGATGATCAGCACCCACTGCATGACAAAGTGGGAAGAACTGCACGCACACGTCTGCTAAGAGGGACTGAATGGATGAATGAGGCAGCGACGACTTTAGCTAAATGCCATGAAGGAAAAGACATCCGAAGGGGCTGCGCATGTGTCAGCGTCACTGACACACTTGGGCAGTATACTCGAGTGGTAGTAACCTTAGGCAGAGAATGTCGTGAATGGCCTGAGGGAGCAGCCAGTGCCGAGACAGAGACGCTGATAGAGGAGAGCAGTGAACAGGGTGACGTAGTCATCGTCACAGATGGATCAGTACAACGTGGTGTCAAATCGTGATGGGCTTTCAGCGCCCGTGTAAACGGGGG
>NW_004797797.1:144095-145490 GCF_000002075.1 Aplysia californica
CCCCAAAAAACCCCCAAAAATCAAAAAAAAAATCAATAACAACAAAACAACAACAAACAAACAAACTTTACCTAGTAGAATTGGTAAAGGAAATGGGAAGGTGGTTGTAAATGCAGAATCAAATAGTATTAACGTTAACATAATAATATTATTCGTTTGTGTGGTCTTCCTTAGAAGCAGATAGCCAGTCTTCAGAGGTGAGTTCGCCCTTCGCTGCCGCTAATGGTGGAGTTGAGATCATTACATCTCATGACAAGCTACATGGAGGCTTCACGAAACACCTGACCATCAACTGCTCCTTCAGCCACGAACAAGGCTCGGACTTCGCATCGATTGTGTCGCTCATCCTATCGAAGACAAACTCAGTTCATGACAACGTGTACAGGTCGGTTGTTGAAGTTCAGATGCCAGTCCGGGCATTGTCTTACTATAAAAGGAAAAAAACCCAACAACACACATAATATGTTTATAGGCTTACCTGCAAAATAACCTAACACTCCCCAAAAAGGTAGATTTTCATGACGAAGTTAGGAATTTTTGATCTGTCAGTTTTTTGGGCTTAAAGAGTTATTGTATAGGGATAACCTTACATCATGTTTGTTTAATTTTTTCTTGGTTGAGAAAAATACCCTTTTATCGCTAATAGAAGTCGGGAAATTGCAATTAAAGGAGGTGGGGTTTGCCTGGTGTCAGAGATACAATTAGAGAGAAAAAGCCGCCAAAATTTGGAGATTTTCAAAGCTGTAATGTCCTTGGAAAGTGCCAATTTGCATTGTTTGTTTGTTTGTTGTTGGGTTTTTTAAAATCGTTGTTTATCAGTAAAAAAAACTAACAAAATGTATTTTTTAATTGAACATAAAGTTTGTATAGCACAACCCCTCCCCTCAAAAACAAACAAACAACAAAGCATAACATTTAAAAAAAATTAAAAAAAACATTTATGAACTAGCACAAAAATAAATGTAGTCGTTTCTTTTATTTCATTATCTTGACGAGCGCCTGATTTGACCACTATGCTCTCACAGGTATGTGTTCGTGTTTGGGAAGTTTTGTCTTTCCTTTCCTGAAAGCTAAATCAGCCAACGCAAAACACAAAGGTCCTTACAGTTGCGATAAAAACGAATGAGTGGCTGCCTGCAACGAAACTTTGAATCTCTTTTCCATCTATCCGCCCCTCCTCTCTGTATCTGTCTCTGTCTCTGTCTCTGTCTCTGCATCTGTCTCTGTTTGTTAGTCTCTCTGCCTGTCTGTCTGTCTGTCCGTCTCTCTGTCTCTCTCTGTCTCTCTCTCTCTCCCTGTCTCTCTGTGTCTCTCTCTGTCTCTCTCTGTCTGTCTGTCTGTCTGTCTCTCTCTCTCTCTCTCTCTCTCTCTCTCTCTCTCTCTCTCTCTCTCTCT
>NW_004797797.1:145831-160831 GCF_000002075.1 Aplysia californica
CCCTCCCAGCTCCATAGGTTTCCCATGTTTTTCCAGACTTGAAGAAACACATTTTTAAAACAAAGATTTTGATTTTAAAGTAAACATTAGACTTATCCCAGCTGGTGGCTGGCGGTTGCTCTGGTGTGGTTTACTCCCCCTTTCTTATCAAACATCTGTTGAACTTATCCCTCCCCCTCCTTATGTGTGTTCGCTACTCTCTTGTAAAATCTTTCATCTTCGAAACGCATATAATCGTATTATTATGTTTCAGGGGCCCGTAAAACTTTAACTAAAATAAAATTTGCCACCATAAAGGAGAACATATTCTTTGAAAAAACCACTTAAGTCAATGTATTTGACCGTTATGTACGATGAATGCCAAAATGAGTTGTCATCCGTGTTACGTTATGCACAAATGTTACATTAATTTTTCTAAGATATTATTCACGGTAAGTTGGAGGGTAACACTGGTAGGTCATACTTCTTTTGTTTTTCTATGTTATTGCTGTATGTCCTGCTTCTTCCCTGCACTTAATGGCCAACATTGTGCCGATGTGCTTCTCTTATTCATTTTATACGTGGGAGAGGCAGCCTGGTGAAATCAAGCGCTCGTCAAAATGATGAGGGTCAAGAAACCCTAATTTTTAAGCAGATTTGGGAATTTCTATCGAAATTTTGTTTTTTGGCTCAACACATTTCATGCCCAAAGAACATATTTTTGTGTGGATTTTACGAAAAACTTTGCTCAAAGGCATAGAGATGTAAATTTTCAGTTTCCACGGACTCTTAAACTAAGGAAATAGCTCAACTTTGGCGGCCATTTTCTCTCTAATTTTACATTTGAAACCAAGCGACTCCTCCCCCCCCCCCTCCCTCAATTGCAAATATTTGGAGTCGTATCCAAGATAAATTTATATGTTTTTCATCAAAAGCGAGGCAAATGGACACTCTTTAAGATTATACCAATAACTCCATATGCCCCAAAATTGACGAGCGTCTGATTCCACCGTGTTGTGACACAATATGATAGTGACCACGGACAAAAGCAGTTTTATGAAATGGACAGTTGACATGAAAATTATTAATAAAATGGACAACATGGGAATTGAAGTTTTCTCCTGAAATGGACCTCCGACATGAAACATTTTGTTTAAATAACAAGATACCCTGGTGGAATCAGTGACCTAGTGGTTAGGCTCGAAGACTTTCGACCAGAAGGTCGTGGGTTCGAATCCCATCGGGGGTCTGAATTTGTCCTTGGGAAAGACACATTACTAGAATTTTTTCTCACTTCACCCAGGTGAGAATGGGTACCCAGCAATGGAACTTGAAAGATCTTGTCATTTTGTTAGTGTTTGAGCACTTAATCAGCTGCCTACACTGTATGCTTCCCGGGAACATTATAATGTTCCTGAGTGTTTTTTGGTCTGCTTGGGTAAGCATGTAGTCTAAAGCACATAAAGCTTACTGTCGAATGGGGATATGCGTTATGCAAATGCTATTTAGTAGTAGTAGTAGTAGTAGTAGTAGTAGTAGTAGTAGTAGTAGTAGTAGTAGGAGTAGTAGTAGTAGTAGTAGTAGTAGGAGTAGTAGTAGTAGTAGTAGTAGTTGTAGTATTTTTATTACTATTTTTCTTATTATTATTACTATCATTATTATTATGATCATTATTATTATTATTATGATCATTATCATTATTACTATTTCTTTCAGCGAAGTTGCTTCTATCACGGCGTTTTCCAACAACAAAGTGGAAGAAACCAACATCATGGGCGCTACTGTGTCAGGGCACCACAAGCCAGACGCTTACTCCTTCCTCGCCTTAGAGGTACTATGTGGTTCTTGGTTGCTTGATTTGGTTGATCATTATCGTCATCATCATCATCATCATCATCATCATCATCATCATCATCATCATCATCATCACCATCATAATCATCATCATCATCATCATCATCATCATTATCATCAAGTGAAAGATCTATGACCGACATAGAAACCTATTTGATCAACGGCGTTCCACCCCCTTCCTCCCCTATAATCAAATTTAGATCAAATATGGCAGAAAATAAATGAACGATACACAAAAATGTCAAGAACTACACTAATTCTTATTTGTATTATGTATTTCAGTGAGTCTTTTACATCTGTATTGATGTTATATAATCATAGACAAGCCAGGAATTTTATTCTTCTTGAAAGACAAAAAACAACTAAATGTGAGGCATCGTAGTAAAAACAGGCGCTCGTCAAAATCATCATTATCATCATTGTATAAAGCAGAGAGTTAACAGGTTGCGACTTGGAAGTATTTCCAAAATATTTAATGACACATTCAACGTTGTGCCTTCTCAGTGCTTCTTCAGGCACAGTCAAAATATGAATGACTACACTAGCTGTAGAAACCAAAGTGAGTACTTTCATGCCACAACGCTGAAAGGTGCAGTGAACACAAATCGTTTTGGCCAGAGAAAGGGGAACACTAAGGCAAAAAATGTGAGTGTGTGTGTGTGTGTGTGTGTGTGTGTGTGTGTGTGTGTGTGTGTGTGAGAGAGAGAGAGAGAGAGAGAGAGGCAATATTATAATGCCTTTTATCTCCTCGAGCTAAAAAATAAAAAAACCAACTCAATATATCATTATAACTTTGACATATTTTAGAATTTGACCCAAATCCAAAACGTAACTTATATTTTCAGTACTCTTCATAATCAAACACATGAGAGCAATAACAAGGATACGTCATATTTTCCTCAAAATATAGTTCTGCCTTTTATTCAAAATCGGCGACAAATGGCTGTCTATTAATAGCACTGGCGAAGTACTAATCTGCTTGTACGCAAAGTTATTCGTGTCCAAAGATGCGAAGCCTAAATGCAACAACAAGGTTAAGTACAGTAAAACGTTTATTTCAGCCCTATAATCGGAACTCATTTGTATGTATTTCATGAATTAAGAATTTTCCCTATTTTAAAAAAATCATTTTCTCAAAATCATCTAAACGTGACTTGACCTTGGCGCTGTTCTTAGACCTTCGATTGCTACAATGACAAGGACAATGACAAAGACAATGACAATAACAATAACAACGATAATAACAATGACAATAACAATGACAATGAAAATAACAATGACAATAACATTGACAATAACAATGACAATGACAATAACAATAACAATAACAATGACAATAACATTGACAATAACATTGACAATGACGTTAACAACAACAATGACAATGACAATGACAATAACAATGATCATCTTTATTCATCTTGCAAGGAGAAATTTGTCTTTATTGTTTACAAATGCAGTGGAGTGTTACAAAGGTTAGATGCACTCATGCATACATTCAACAAGACAGGAATTTAATAGGAAATTCCGAAATATATGTTTTACGAGCTGAAACAACCCGCTCCGTTAAACATTCTCTCTCTCTCTCTCTCTCTCTCTCTCTCTCTCTCTCTCTCTCTCTCTCTCTCTCTCTCTCTCTCTGACTCTCTCTCTCTCTCTCTCTCTCTGACTCTCTCTCTCTCTATCTATCTATCCGTCTATCTACCTATCTATCTATCTCTCTCTATTTCTCGGTATCATTTGTACCTTGAATTTTAATGATAAATTAATGAAAACGCACCTCCTCATGTGCCCCCCCCCCCCCCCACCTCAGTGGACATACCCCTCCGATCAGGTGGCAGGCAAATACAAGTGTGAGGCTAACGGAGTCAGTCACAGAGGTCATCCACTAAACATCTCAGCCGATGCGATGATAACGAGGACCGTGTAAGTTACAGCTTTAAAAAATATATTATGTCGTGTTGCATCTCATTGAAATCATGCACTCGTTACTATAATAAAATCAATTAAATTGATATATTCCTGCTCGTCTGCCAATTTTCATTATTAAAATATAAACTAATTGCTTTTAATATATTACTATTATTATTATCATTATTATAATTATTATTATTTTTATTATCATTATCATTTATTATTTTTAGTAGTAGTAGTAGTAGTAGTAGTAGTAGTAGTAGTAGTAGTAGTAGTAGTAGTAGTAGTAGTAGTAGTAGTAGTAGTAGTAGTAGTAGTAGTAGTAGTAGTAGTAGTAGTAATAATAGTAGTAGTAGTAGTAGTAGTAGTAGTAGTAGTAGTAGTAGTAGTAGTAGTAGTAGTAGTTGTTGTAGTAGTAGTAGTAGTGGTAGTAGTAGTAGCGGTAATAGTATTGCTCAGCATCTTTTATATCCATTCAAAAATACAATTTTTTGTTGATTTTAGTGAATAACACAATATAGGTCAAAAGTACACAAAATGTAAATAATTAGGAAGTTTCCAAAACTCAAATTTTGAAAGTCACTAAACTTTGGCTGAAATGAAGAAGTCTAGGTTGACGCAAATTGATGACGACAGCTTGTGGCGAATATTTGAAAGGGACAGGAAAATTTCATTGGACACACAATACGGAAAGAAGCATTGGAGAATATTGTAACAACAGGAAAGTTTGATGGGAAGAGAGGCAGAGGCAAACAGAGGGAAAAGATAATGGACAAGATGACAACATGGCTAGGAGCAGCAAGAACAACAGACACCATTGCTGCAACGCAAGACAGAGTGAATTGGAGATCCATGATCGCCCACGCCAGTCGGCAAGGAATCGGAGGATCATAATGAAACGTTGGCTGCCATTTCTCGCTAATTTTACCACTGACAGCAAGCTACCCATCTCCTTCAATTGCAGATATCACGACTTCTATTTAAGTCACATAGTATGTTTACCTGAAAATGAGAGAGCCAAACATGGTGTAACTTTCATCATACACACAGCCAAAATGAATACAATCTGTGAAATCAATCAGATCTCAGAGAGAATAGTTAGTATAAAACTCATAGAGGGTTGCAAAACAACAACGTACATCCAAACATACGCTCCTTGTAACGACATCTATACAGAGGAAGATAGACAAACATATTTCCAAGACCTGAGTGACCATATTAACACCATCAAAAACAAAGAAGATATATTTATCTTGGGAGATTTAAATAGCAGAGCTGGACGAAGAAGAACCCCCTGGGACCCCACAGCGATAAAGATACAGACTGCAGCAGCAATGGAGAAATGGTACTAAACCTATGCGCTGAGCACGACATGATATTTACGAACACATTTTTTCAACATAGACAAAGCCAAATCAAGACCTGGTACAAATGGAGTGACCTGAACCAAGCATTACAAATTGATTTCACCCTGATGCACAAAAAACTAAGACATACAGCCAAAGATTCGAGAGCAGTTCCAAACTACATCATCGACACGGACCACAAACCTGAGATACTTACTCTCAGAACCAGCAATGTAAAGCAACCAAAGAAGAACAGGGGGAAAACCACGGCTAACCAAAAAAAATTGGAAGAACCAGACATCAAGAAAGCAGTCGAGGATGATATTACGAAGGAGTACTATAAACTGTCACCTGAGATCAAGGACAGAGAAGACGAATGGCAAATGTTTAAAAAAATCCCTGTCAGAAATACTGAAAAACTGTTGTGGCACCAAACGGATAGGTGGAAACAAAGACAGAACAGCAAGCTGGTGGAATGATGAAACCAAAGAAGCAATTAGAATGAAAAAGAAGAAATTCAAGAAATGGCAGAAGTCGAGGACCGAAGAAGACTATATAGAATACAGGAAAGCGAGAAGAGAGACCAAAAGAGTTATTAAAACTGCTAAAGAAAATGCAAGGAAACTATATGACGAGAAACTAACCAAAATCTGCAAGGAGAGCCCAAGAGAATTTTTTTTTAAAGCGTGAAGAGCATGCTGATAACGAAAGACCCATACAACCCGACATGCATTATAAACGACAAAGAGGGAAATGCCATTCTCAGCAAACATGCAATTAAGAAAAGATGGGGAAATTACTTCCAAGAACTGCTCAACCCAGACGCTTGACACGGACAACAAGACGAGTTCCAACCATCATAATATGGGGATCCAACAGGACCACCAATACTTCCCAGCAAAATAGAAAAGGCATTCAAGACCAGCCCCAAGAACAAAGCCCCAGGACCAGATAGCATCATAGTGGAAGCCAAAAGAGCTTGTGCAAACACCCGTATACTGTGGCTGAGGCAAATTTTCAACAGAACCTGGGAACAAAAAAAATGCCCAGAAGACTGGCAGAAAGCCATAGTGGTACCATTATGAAAAAAAGGACAACAAACGCGACTGCACAACATATTTAGGCATCTCATTGTTAAGCCACTCAGGAAAGATATATGCAAAGATACTAGAGCAGCGCATAAGACCTAAATAGAGAGAAATCTGAACCAAGCTCAGTTTGGAATCCGAAAGGGAAGAGGATGCACGGATGCCGTATTCGCATTACGACAGATATGCGAGAAAACAATCGAACACAACAAAGAATCCAACATCGTCTTTATAGACCAGGAGAAGGCTTTTGACAGAGTAAACCATTCAAAACTCTGGAAGACACTCGAAAAGTATGTGTCAGAGGACAAATGTTAGATAATGTCAGAGCTCCATATACCAACAGCAGAAGCTCAGTAAGAATGAAGGAAGGCAATACAGACTGGTTCAAAGTAAGATCTGGAGTACGGCAGGGATGCGTTCTATCTCCCCTCCTGTTTATAATATATATGAACACAATAACGCAAGACCCAGACAAAAACCCAGAAAGCCTAAATGAATTTCTGTTCGCAGACAACCAATGTCTTATTCATCATGACCAACAAAGCCCCCACAACCTCACTACCGAACTCAACAACATCTGTGAGAATTCAACATGAAAATAAGTACATCAAAAACAGAAGTTCTGAAAGCGAGCCGAAACCATAGTCCCCTGAACATCCATGTCAATAGTAAACAACTGAAACAGGTAAAGGACATTAAATATCTTGGCAACACTTTTTCTGGAAACTGTTCCATAGACAGAGAAATAGAAATGCGAACTCAAAAAGCCAACGCTGTCACCTACCAGCTCGAACCCCTCCTATCTCATCCAAACATCTCCATGGACACAAAGAGACAGCTTATCACCTCAATATTCATACCAACATTATGATATCCGTGCCAGACCTGGACCTTAAGCAAAACTCATGAAAGCAAAATCACTACATGCGAAATGAAACATCTCCCCAAAACTCTTAACATCACTAGACGAGACAGGCAGAGAAATGAAGAAGTAAGAGCAGCTATGGGCACGGAGTCCTGCCTGCGTTACATAGAAAGACAGAGGATAAAATGGTTTGGCACCCTGTTACGCATGTCACCTGGCCAGCCAGCCTCGAGAGCCTACAACACCAAGTACTCAGGTTATAAAGGAAGAGGAAGGCGACGCAAAAGGTGGATCGAGGGTGTCAAGGAAACCCTAAGAAAACATAACGTCACTACTGAAAGTGTTGTGGAGCTGGCCTGCCATAGAAAACTGCATCTCCCCTCGACGCTTAACGGCAACAGAGGATGAAAACGTTAAAGTAAAGCAGTATGTTTTTCATAAAAAGCAAGACTAATGAAAAAGCTTTGATATGACACCAACAACTTCATAAAAATAGGACCAACAATTGACATGCGCTTGATTCCACCATGTCATGGCACGTTATTTAGCTTTTCTGCACCCAGAATACCCGCTCTAAAAATCTCAAAATATAACCTTTGCCACCCCCACCCCCCCCCCCTTTTTCCCCTTTCCCCAACACAAAATTACACAGATGCACACATACACACACACACACACACACACACACACACACACACACACACACACACACACACACACACACACACATACACACATACACTCATACACACACAAATACACAAACGCACACACACACACACACACACACACACACACACACACACACACACGGAAATACATACACATACACACACACACATGCCCACATTTGCTCTCTTTCCTGTACCCGGTAAATGACTTTGTAGTATTTCTATCGATTAATTTTCATCGTTTTCTTTTTTGTTTATTTTTGTTTTCAAGGGTGGGGTGGGTGGGGATGAATTTTCTTTTTCCTTTGTGTCTTGTTTTTTGTTACGTTTGTGTTTTTCGAGGGGTGGGGGTGGGGGGGGAGGGATGGCCAAATGTTTCGTTGTTTTTTTTGGTGTTTTTTTTTTGTCGCTTTTTTTAAAAACAAAAGTTATATTGAATTTTCCTTAAGAGATAAATGTGTCCCTTGGAAACATTTGATTCCCGGGACGCGAAGAACAGTTGGGGCAGTTAATTTCCCTGTGTGTTCGCTTATACTTCTGGAACATCCTTTTAAAAGACATTATATCTAGTTTTAGACTACACCTGATAGTTTACAACACATTTCTGCCGTAGTCTGGTATCAATAATCGTAATAAATAGGGCGAGGAAAGTGTTTAGAAGATCTTCACAGCAACTGAATACTGAGATGCAAAGATGTGCAGTGAGGTTTGGTTTTGTTTTTTGGGGTTTTTTCTGGTTTTTTTGGCATTTGGTTTGTATCCTGAACATTTTACGAATCTGGCTATACTGTCATTTAGAATAAAGCTATCGATCTACTGACATCGTTTGGCTATTTCAGGGTCACCACTGACATGATTGTGGCGAGGATGAAGCAAATGGACATCAAACTGAATGATCTATCGACTCGTGTGGAAAACTCTAAGGCTGCGATTACACTAGCAACGACGTACTACGGAGGTCATCATTACTTTGTCTCCGAACAACAGTGGGGAAACGTGTGGGAAGCAAATCGTCTCTGCCAACTCTATGGAGGATATCTCGTAGAGATCAACGACCGACAGGAGTTTGACTTCCTTATTAACTTTCTCTACAATGACACATATCTTCAGAGTGTTTGGGTAGGCGCTATAGATGAGCATCATGAAGGAGGATGGACTTTTCTGACCTCTGGGGGTCAGATGACCACTTTTGTGTGGCAAGGTCATGAGCCAAGTGGTGGGGCATCGGAGAATTGTATGAGTATACACATAGGGGCTAAGGGCATGCGTGATGTCCATTGCTATGAGTCACATACAAGGCATTTACACGCCTTACTGTGTGAAATTCCCGAGGAAGGTGTTTAGATAAAGATTTTGCCGGAACTTTAAAGAACAAGAAGCGTCAGTTTATTAAATGTAAAGTTTATTTTCTGTACATTACTTATACATCTCTCATTAGCTTTCTCTCTGTCTCTCTCTTTCCTACTCTCTTTCCATTTTTCTTTATGTCTCTTTTCCTCTCTTTCTCTCTCTCTCTCTCTCTCTCTCTCTCTCTCTCTCTCTCTCTCTCTCTCACTATCTCTCTCTCTCTCTCTTTCTGTCTTTCTCTTTCTCTCTCTCTCTCTCTTTCTTTCTCTTTCTCTTAAGCTCACTCGGTCCCTCTCTCCTCTCTTTTTTTCTCACTCTATGTCGCTCTATCAAACCCTATGTACACACACCCACCCCCACCACCCAACTGCACACTAACAAACATACACATACACACACACAAACAAACACACACACATACACACACAAACACAAAGCACTCACACAACCACACACAAACTGACACTCACACACACACACACACGCACACACACACACACACACACACACACACACACACACACACAATACGTGAGTTTGTGAGCAATGCATATCGGTTGAAGTACAGTTGACAGATGACGGCAAGTCCGAGCACGTCGATGTTTATTTGGCGTGGTGGAATCAGGCTCTCGTGAAAATAATCAAAGTAAAGAAACTTGTATTTTTCCGCAGGTTTGTGAATTTTTATCGAGTTTTTGTTTTTTGGCTCAACATCTTTCATGACGGTTAAAGAACTCATTTATGTGTGGGTTCTTTTGTCTGAAAAACGTTGATTAAAGGTACAAAAAAATGCCAATTTTTAGTTACCACGGACTCTTAAGCTAAGGAAATAACTAATGTTTGGCGGCCATTATCTCACTAATTTTACCTCTGAATACAGGTGAACGTCGCCCCTTTCTTTCGCAAATATCTCGACTTGTCTCCTAGATAAATGGATATTTTTTTCCATCAAAATAAAGACAAGTGAACAAGCTTTAAGATGATACCAATAACTCTACATGCCCAAAAATTGACGAGAGCCTGAATCCACCACGCTGCCTCACATATTTATTTGTCGTGGCATTCTTGGAACGGTGCTGGCAAAATACAGAATAAGTCAAATTATACATGTATATTGTAGTGCGGTCAAAAATTTGTTCTGCAACTTGTCCTCAAATACCTCTTTAACTGGTAAATCAGTGTTATCCATACTTTGCACAACAGTTTGTATCAATTTGTCTTAACTTAATCATATTTTTCTACAAAATTTTAGGCTATATTTTTAAAAAAAACGTTCCTTCATAAAAGTATGCGAAATACTATAATGCTACTCCGTCACGCAGAAAATAGAATAGTTCACAGCACTGCTAGCTTCTCCCACACCTTTTGCATACGCATATAACCTCCGCCACAGCATACCAATGACACTTTTTAAAGGCAAACATGTTACAAAAAATAGTTTTATAGTGAACACATTTTTGCACTTAAGGTTCTCAAAACATGCGTTCAATAAGCATAATGTCGTGATTTAAGGGCGATATTGCCCCAACAGTAATATAAAATCTGTAGAAACCACACTCTTTGATTTTGTTTTAGCATTTATTCCGGAATTTTGTAGAATACAGCTAGCAGATCTGTTAAGAAAAATTAGTACAAGTCGTCGTGCAAAAGCTAGAGAGTCTATGTTTGATAGTTGAGGAAATATTTGACAATAAGTTACACCACGAATTTTATTTTTCCGCACTGGGCCTAGTGATGACTTCCAAGATCTTGATGAAATCTCTTTAGATTACATTTCTTCAGTCATGATCTTGCTATCTCAAACTTCCATTTCTTTGGATTATTCGAAGTCCAAGAAATTACAACGTTCTATCTGCTCAGTACATTGTTTTAAAGGGGGTGTGTGTGTGTGTGGGGGGGGGGGGGTTTACACCTGAAGGCTATCTCGCTTATTAGAGGACAACATTTTACCAAATTTCACACATATAACAAACAATGTAAAAAGTCTTCAAATTTGCAATCAAATTTTAGAGAAAAAAAAGTTTCGTTTCCATGGATCTCTGGGCCATATTGGATTTTTTTTACATGTCTTACTGCACTTATTGTTCGTGGAAATCGATTGGTTTTTTTGCGCATGCATGTTAATAAACATTAGATTAAAAAAATTATTGATTTTTTCTAAACGAATTAGAACATTTTTAATGATTTTTTTGAACAAACAAACAAAACCAAAAAAAAAAAAAACAACCTGAAAATCCATACTCCAGACACTACCAACAAGAATATATTTTATATATTAATAATTGTTAAGTATTACATCTTCTCTTCATTCTGTGAAAATTTCATGAAGATTGGAAGAAAAATTGTGGAGTTCTTTAAAAAAGTATAGAGAAAAACCGCGTTTTGAGAAAACGGTCGATAAAGAAAAATAAAATCTTTATGAGGAAATGGTGGTGACAAACATGCCCGGTATCGGACGAAATACGGCTTTTTGGGGTTCTTATGAGATGAAATAGTTGTAGGTGGGGCCGAGGAAGCTAAAAATGCTTACAGCTCAAATGTACCCCATCCCACCTGCAGGAGGGGGCAAGCTTTAAGATAAGAGGATATTAGTGCTTTAGAAACGATCGCCAGGGTAGAAAAAAAGGAGGAGTATTGACCCTGGTAAGAAATAACCTAAATACCTTAGAAATCAAGAAATATACAGGAGAAGCTGAATGAATATATCCTCAACAGGATCACCACCAACAGAGGCAATCTTGATCAAGTGAACTATGATTGTCCAAAAGATAAAAACCTTGTGCTAGAAACCATCGAAGTCCCAGACACAGACTTTATCATCGCTGGAGATTTCAACAGCCAGTCACAGAGTTGGTGTTATGACAGACTAGAAAGGAGAGGAGAAGAAATAATAATAATAACAATAATAATAATAATAATAATAATAATAATAATAATAATAATAATAATAATAATAATAATAATAATAAATAGCATTTGTATAGCGCATATCCCCTCTCAACAGCAGGCTCTATGCGCTTTACATTATATTATTACCCCAGCAGACCATAGAACACTCTGAAACATTCTCAGCTTCCCGGAAAGCATACAGTGCAAGCAGCTGATTAAGCGTTCAAACACTAACAGACTGACAAGATCTTTCGCTGTCTATAGCCTGGTACTCATTCCCATCTGGGTGAAGTGAGGAAAGTTTGTGTAAAGTGCCTTTCCCAAGGACACAACGTCGGGCCCTTGACGGGATTCGAACCCACGACCTTACGGTTGCGAGTCCGAGAGCCTAACCACTAGGCTACCGAGGCTTGGCAAGAAGAAAACCGTCTTCTGCTTGTGAACGATCCTTTACATCAACCCACATTTTATTCTCGAGCTTGGCATTCGACTACGACTCCAGACATAGCACTCTGCTCTGAAAAATTGCACAGACATCTAAGTAGAAAAGTTAAAACCCAGCTTGGAGGAAGGGACCACTGCCTTTGTACCATAGTAGAGAGCCTGCCAGAGGACAGAACGAAAAGGCCGAGATTTACTTGGATTTAATTGGATCCAGAGCTAGAATCATAGCAGGCGGCACATGTCCATAGCTGCTCATCTCTCCTTTCCAGCGTCCACATCAGGGTCTTCCTGCTAATTGTCTCCATGAGGAGTTGGTTTGAGACACGCCTGACCACTCCTCGGAGCAAACTTCTTTTCGCTGTGCCCCGCACACACTTTCCTTTTATTGTGCTGAGTGTGTGGGAGCCTGTCTCCTCTTGGTTGAGAAGGCTCTCCTTTGCATCTGGCGATCACCATTGGTGGGTCGAGCATGATTCGGCCATTGGGTGTTGCTTTGCCGGCAAGTTCATCAGCACGTTCATTTCCGTGCACCCCGGCGTGACCAGGGCAGAACACATGTAATTCTTAGGAGGTGGCTATTTGCAATGGAAGCTCTCCAGTCATTGTAGAGCCACCCACTCCTGATTTTTTCTAGGGTGCTCATCGAGTCTGTGACAAACAGGGCATGTTTATACGCTTCCATGCTGATCCATTCCAGCGCCTCTGTTATTGCCTTGACCTCCATTGCCATGCTCGACGTAGTGCACTCGTAGGCTCCAGACTGTTCTTTAATTATCTTCCCGTCAACTCGAGATGGAACTACAAAAAGGCAGATTGGAGACTTTTTAGCATAAAAACTAATGAGCTGACAAAGAACCTCGCAATCTTCGACAAAAACATAAACAATGCAATCACAGAGCTCAATGAAAACATCCATAAGTCAGCAAAAGAAACCATACTTAGAGGGGTAAGGGAAAATTACACGCCATACTGGACGCCAGAACGAAAACAAAAAACCCATAACGACCTCATCAAGGCCAGAGAAGAAGCCGAAACACATCCAGGGATAGAAAATAGCAACAAGCTACAGAGGTGTAAAGCCCACTATCTCAAAACCAAATTGGAGTGCACCAAGAAAGGCTGGAGAGACAAAACTCACAAGCTTAACTTGGAAAAAGAAAACCACAAAACTATGGAGGCTTGTAGAGGGGCTAAACGACGAAGGAAGAAAAAGTGCCAAGATCACTCTAGAAGTTAAAGGAGAGATGGATATGGAGAAAAGGGCAGCACATACCTTTGTAAAAGCATATGCTCAAGAAAGCAACATCAAAATACCAAGAGAGAGATAAAAAGAAGTCAGACAAGAGGAAATAAGAAAAAGAAGTACCAATAATATCCCGGAAGTAATGGAGAAGGACATCACCATGGAAGAGCTAAAGAACGCATTAAATCAACTGAAGCAAAGAAAATCACCAGGCCCCGATGAAATTACAAACAAAATGTTACAACACCTGGACAACACAGCTTTACAGACTCTACTGGATATATTCAACTTAAGCTGAAAAAAAGGGCAAGTACCTCAGTGCTGGAAAGAAGCAACGATGATCCCGATACTCAAGCCAGAGTAAAGTAAGGCACAACCATTAAGCTTTAGACCTATCAGCCTCACAAGCTGTGTATGTAACACAATGGAGCGCATCATAGCTTGCAGAATGCAGTGGTACCGAGAAAAAAACCGAAGTGAAAATAACATGTTTTTGAATAAATAACTTGTTTTTTTTTCACTTCAGTTTTTTTTCACACTAGTTAGGTAACTCTGTTCGCAAAGGGTGCTCATTTGCGCCACCGAATTTTGAGGACACTTTTTAAAAAAATAAATAAACTCTGAGAGCTCTATACCTGGGTTATGTCCGATCATCCCTGGAATACAGCAACAGCCTACTCACTATGTGCTGTACAACTACTTGCAACATCCTTGACAAGGTCCAAAACAGTGCCTTTCGTTTTATAAATGGTGGCATGAGATCCACACCTACCGCCGCGTCCGAAATCCTTGCAAATGTTGAACCTTTGGAAATCCGCAGAGATAAAGCAGTTTTGGAGCTTCATGAAAGAACTAAAAGAATGTGCCACAACCACCCAAACAGGAAATTAGTAGAAACATGGAAACCAATAAACGAATTCAACAAAAGTCAGTCATGCATCATATCACAGAACTAATGGAGAGTCAACATCTACCACAAAACAGAAAAGAAACCAAAACATCCCTTCCCACCTTTCTTTTAAAAAAACCCCAATCATTACAACATCTCTAAAAGACAAGAGCACAAAATTTTAGACCTAGTGACGCTGATGCTTGCATCACATCAAACAATCGACAGCTATTCAGATGACTGGATACACTTCTATACGGACGGCTCAGCATTCAAAGGCACAACCAAAGCCGGATATGGAATACTAATACAGTACCCAGATGGAAGTTCCAATGAGATCTCTGCAGCCTGTGGAGAGAAATGCAGCAACTACGATGCAGAAATGATGGCAATTGAAACAGCACTGTACCATCTCCGCACAGTTTTTGACACTCATCCTGGGTATATCCTGGAGTATTGTGATTTTCA
>NW_004797797.1:165719-177930 GCF_000002075.1 Aplysia californica
TGGTGTGGGGGTGGGTGTGAGAGGGGGATGGGGATTGTAGTACCGTGTCGACGAGAAGTACTCGAACACTATTGAGAGTGCTCGATCCTGGTTCCACAAGTAGGCTAGAGCAGGTCCTAAGAGCTCCCACTAACAACACTTCAAAAGTAGCCTGTGCCCAAGGCGTTGTGGTAGTGAAGCGGCAGAATCAAATGACTAGTGTTCTTTAAAGTAAAACACATTTCATGCAGAATGGACTAATGTAGAGTAATTGGTATAATCGTACAGCTTGTTTATTTGTCTATTGTATTTCGATGAAAAATACTCTCCAATCCTGAATAGAAGTCGAAATAATTGAGATTGTGGAATGTGGGGATCGCCTAGTTTCAGAAGTAAAATTAGCAAGCCAATGGCCCCCAAACTTTCTTGACGTTCAAAGCTTGAAAATCCATAGATTTTGCAAATTTATATTTTCGTGCCTTAAATTTAAAAAATTTCCATGAAATCCTCTTGCTTTTTTTCCTTAAAAAACAACAACACGTGAACAATACCGTTAAAAAGGTAAATCAGAGGGTATTCTTTGTGAGGAAACTTAGGTCTTTCAATCTGAATCCACCCATCCTTCAAGATATTCTACACCACCACAATCGAAACATTGATTAATTTTGTGTATTTCTTTTCTATGGTACAGGCTTGGGAAGGCAGCACATAATAAAAATAAACAAGTTATCCGAAAGGCAGCAAGAACAAATGTGAGGCAGCGTGGTGGAATCAGGCTCTCGTCAATTTTTGGGCATGTAGAGTTATTGGTATACTCTTAAAGCTTGTTCACTTGTCTTTATTTGGAAGAAAAAAATGTCCATTTATCTTGAATACAAGTCGAGATATTTGCGAAAGCAGGAGGTGGGGTCACATGTTTTCAGAGGTAAAATTAGTGAGGAAGGGTCCGCCAAAGATTAGTTATTTCCTTTTCTAAAGAGTCCGTGGTGACTGAAAATTTACTTTTTTGAGCCTTTGATCAACGTTTTTCAGAAAAATCCACACAGAAATGAGTTCTTTAATGGACATGAAAGGTGTTGAATTAAAAAACAAAAAAATGCTAAAAACTCACAAACCTGCTGAAAAATACAAGTTTCTTCACTTTTATTATATTGACGAGAGCCTGATTCCACTACGCTGCCTCACATATATACTTTTTAAAAATGAAACTTTGCTGTATACAACTAACCTGACCCGGCCTGTAGTCAGAAAGAAAAAGAGCCAAGCAATTCATTTATACATGGTTTCTAGAAACGAGCTCTCGTTTATTCTTGAAGTAAAAAAAAAAAACTGTCTAAAATAACAAAAATAGAATAGGACCTGTGCAAAAGCACTTTGTTTAACTGAGTTTTTTGTTGAAATTTCAAAACACAAAACGAAACAAAACAAAAACTTTATATTTTTTAAACACTTAGGTTGACTTTCTACCTACTGACACATTTGAAGTCCCCTTCGTTGATTTTTTTTTCTCAAAGTGGTGTTCCAATAGATGGAAAGACGACAGAGTTATTTGTCCTTTATATGGACACACCAGCTGTATTACTTGGCTGTCACAACTCAACGCTACAAAAGACTAGAGTGACCACGTGACGTCTATTTGTAGAAGAGGACAACAATGAACAACAGATCCTAGACCTACTCTGGCCACTATGTTTCCGTGACGTGAAAACATTGAATAAGAAAGCCAACTACCTTGTGCAGTGCCATTTCAATCTTTTTCCAAAATGATGCCTTCCAGAAGCCCTAAAGTATTTTTCATAAGCCTGGTTTTGAGTTCTCTGTGTGTTCTCTGGATTGTCGCAAGGTAAAGAAAATGAAATGATTGTATTTAATGTTTTCTAATGTGTTATATGTCGATGATTGTTCAAGTTTAAGCTATACAATAATATGGTTGTTAAGGTGTGGGCTAGCACAGAAATGTACATGTATATAATTTTGTATAATCAAACTTATGTCAGAAAAAGGTGTTGGTGAATGTAAATTATATCATTGAAACTTACAAAGAGCGTATGTGCTCGTGTGCGCCCATATGTGTTTTGTGTGTATGTGTGTGTGTGTGTGTGTGTGTGTGTGCGTGCGTGTGTGTGAGTGTGTGTGTGTGTGTGTGTGTGTGTGTGTGTGTGTGTGTGTGTGTGTGGGTGGGTTGATGGGTGGGTGGATGTGCGTGTGTGCGTGCGTGTGTGTGTGAGTGAGTGTGTGTGTGTGTGTGTGTGTGTGTGTGTGTGTGTGTTTGTGTGTCTGTATCTGTGTGTGTATCTGTGAGTGTGATTGTTTTCATTTATGTAAACAACTACCTGACAGACGGGTATGCTAAAAAAATTAGCTTTTCGTCCTAAATTGTGCACACTTCTTTTACAACATCTCCTAACACCGTTGTTACGACAAAAGGTGGTCTTTATAGGCAAACCAACACGACATGCACTTTTGCAAGGTTTTTTTGTTGTTGGTATTCTCTTGTGAAGATTGTAGGTCAGAATGCATAAAGCAAATATCTTTGTAGGGCACGTGCAGGGATATAGTTGTGTTTGATTATGTAGTACACAAATATTAGCATAACTTAACTATTAATGATCACCTACAACGAGGTGGAATCCGGCGCTCGTATATTTGTTGGCATTTGGAGTTATTGGTATCAACTTATATGTTGTTCTTTTGCCTTGCTTCCAATAAGAATAATATATTATTATATTCGTCTTGAATAGAAGTCGATATATTTAATAATAATAATAATAATAGATAGCATTTGTATAGCGCATATCCCCGCTCAACAGCAGGCTCTATGCGCTTTACACTATATTATTACCCCAGCAGACCATAGAACACTCCGAAACATTCTCAGCTTCCCGGGAAGCATACAGTGCAAGCAGCTGATTAAGCGCTCAAACACTAACAAACTGACAAGATCTTTCGCTGTCTATAGCCGGGTACCCATTCCCACCTGGGTGAAGTGAGGAAAATTCGTGTAAAGTGCCTTTCCCAAAGACACAACGTCGGGTCCCTGACGAGATTCGAACCCACGACCTTACGGTTGCGAGTCCGAGAGCCTAACCACTAGGCCACCGACGAAGAAGGAGGGGTCACCTGGTTTCAGAGTTAAAATTAGCTTGAAAATGGGCGCAAAAGGTTCGTGACTTCCATAGCTTAACTGTCGACTTAAAACAGTTTAGTCCCTCTTCCCTTTCCCAGTTCCTGGAACGATGGCCACATCTGGTTTCAGCGGACGCGAGGTTCTGACCCAGATATGGAACAGGCCACACTGCAGGCCACGATGGGACGTCCAGCCTCTACGGACAACTCGCCAGTGGTCAGCGCTGTGGTTCAGAGGTCAACTGACCTGTCGAGTCAGGAAGAAAACGTGTTCACATTTCCCTCCGCTGAGGTGGAGAATTTGTTCGTGGTAGGTCCTGCTTTTGGTGATTTCGTCCAAGACAGATTTTTGTCACGATATTTTCAAATAAATGGAAAACAAAGCAATCACAAATACCGTGCAAAACTTGGACTTAACATTAAATGTGCTCTTTGTTGTTTTGTTTGGAAGCCATTAGTTTTAAATAGTGCATGAACCCTTTTGACATCGACTCTGTTAACTTTTGGACATAACTATCGTCATTTCATCCAAAATGTCATAGAGAGTTGCAAATAGAGGGTCTGAATTGGGAGCAAAGTAGCTTTTCTTCAGCTGCTGTTTCATGGTAGCTACTTCGCACTTCACATACCTGTAGGGCCACATCGTGGCTATTTACAGGTGATCACTCCAACTTTGATATGATTTGGTTTTCCAAGAATTGTCTATTGGCATTGCCCCTTTGTGGAAGTTCTTTACTCTGCATGGTGAAGTCTACTTGAATAACACCATGGCAAAAATAAGGGTAAGACATGGCGTTCCAGCACTGGCGCGATGTACTCCACTAACCAAAGCCATCCAGTGATTCTCACGAGGGCGGTTTCATTTATTTCACTCCAGACCACCCAACAACATGGCAGTTTCGTGGCCTCTGTTTCTAAGTGATAGATTTTTATGTAAAAAAATCTAACTAACACAGTCCATGTGCAAAAAAGGTTTCGTGCCAGTAGATCCTAAACAAAACAAAATTAATACTAATGAGCACATGTTATATTAAGTTCAGGTTTTGTGTGGTATTTGTAACTGCTCCGTTCTCAAGTTTTGCACGGTATTTGTGATTGCTTTGTTTTCCCTTAGTTTGAAAATATCGTGACAAAATATCAGAATAGAATATTGTTTATTGCAAACAAAATTCTCCATTCATTGGATGTGTAATGTATGTCCGTTCTATCAATATTGGTGACCCTCAACACACGCCTAAAGACAATTTTACGTTTCTTTGATTTTCACACAATTTTGCCAAGCTTGATTTGTTAAGGTCAATTTTGAGTGATCAAGTCTCGGGCTTCTCTTAACATAGATGAATTATTAATGAGTAAGATAACGCAAAATGTATTTAGCTTTAACTTGGTATGCTGCATGAATGCGAGGATTTAACACTATGATTAGGTGATTACATTTTCACGTTTCTTTTGGAAGCCACTGTATACATAATTATGAATAAATACATACATAAGTACGAGATACTTGCATACGTAAATACATAGATAAATACACACTATTACACCAATGCAGAACAATTTCACAAACATTCCATCGCTGGTTGCCACCGCACAGCATCCTGTTCTTTTTAATTAGGGCATCCGTTTCTTGCTCCAGGACACACCCCAGCGACCACGCACTAACACCCTGTGTCACCGACACGACACGACACTTGTTTGACATTACTTTCGAGTCTGAACTCCCCCCTTATTCAGTCATTGGGATATCATTTTCCTCTACTTTAACCCCTTCGCTGTCAAGCCTACCACCTACTACAACTGTTTTGTACTCCTATCCAAGTTGAATGGGTGTTTTGTTCGTAAAAAGCGAGACTACAATGAGTTTTGATATTATTTCGAAGCCATACACAAAACTTGAGAAGCGCCTGATTCCTTCGTTCTCGACACATATTATTTTAATGTATAGCACTTACTTTACTATTTACTTTTTCATCCTCTGTTACCGTTAAGCGTCGAGGGGAGATTAGGTGTTCTATGGTAGGCCAGCTCTGCAGCTCTATCAGTTGTGATATTATGTTTTCTCGGGGGTTTCCTTGACTCCCTCCATCCATCTTTTATGTACGTGGCCTCCCTCTTATAGCCTGAGTGCATGCATGGTGTTATATGCTCTCGAGGTTTGCTGGCTAGGCGACATTCGAGTCAGAAGTATAGTATAGTATAATGTATATAGCTCCACACACTATCACTGGCGTTGGTAGTCGAGTCGCTATCTCAGAATTACAAATTTCTGTCTGCTCGATACCAAGTGTTGAGAAGTTTGAAGTCAAAATGTTCACGTTTCACAATATATTATGCTTTATCGAGCGCAGTTCTTTGAATATCTTGATAGCGATTCCGAATAATCGTACGATTTTGATAGACAAAATAGGCTTGGCCTGTGTAATCTCGATGGTTTAGAAGAAGTAAAAGAGTCTACTACTAGAGTCTAGAGTCTAGTCCAATTTATCTAATCTCTTGAATGTACTGGATAACAAAAATCTGCAACCTGCCACTAGATTACAACTCTAGATCTAGATCTAGATTCGAGATTTTAGTAAAAGCAGAGTCCAGGGAAAAACCTCAAGAAATTCTCGTGGTGATGAGTAAAGAGAGACCAAAACAATCTCAATAAATAATATATCGCGACTATCACGGCACATCACTTCACCTATACATGTTCCGGTAACTACCTATAAATAGATGGAAGTTTGACCCGTGTCAAAGGTTGGTATGCTGTTGACGATTCGGGAAGTGGCTGCGGGTTGACGAAAGGGAAAAGCGCATCGACGCCACGATTACAAAATGAGTTACTTCTTGCATTCTGCAAATGAAGCTATCGGCCGAAGATTGAAACAATTGTCATATTTAAAGATTTTCAATCTATACCATTTTTGCACATTTAACGTGTCTGTTACCATTCCATTCTAAAAAAATTGTACTATTTCAATCCACTACTGAAGAGAGTGGCGGACACAAATTTTAATGTTAGATAGATATTTGTATTTCTAATTGGTAGCAAAATGGGTCTTAAGCAATGACTTTATAGTGCTGGAAGAGACGTGAAATTTATTCTATTTCAATCCATTACTGCAGAGAGTGGCGGCCAGAAATAATTGTGGGTCAGTTCTGAGCCTCAACGAATCTGGGTGGCGCTCCAATGATGTACTTCGACTGAAAACAGCGGAGACTGACTACCAACGAATGAACCAACTCTTGGAGTGAGTCGTGGTCGTCGTATTCGTCATCGTCATCGGTATCGTCGTTGTCATCATCATCATCATCATCATCATCATCATCATCATCATCATCATCATCATCGACCGACCAGTTTTCCTTTTTCTCGTTTTGGTTTTCTTGAAGCATAACATATTATCATGTTGTTATGTTTTACGTAGAATACGATCCAGGACACTTGACATTAAAGAAAAACAAAAACAAAAAATACAAAAACTCGTGGCATGAGTACCCAAGTTATATACATGAAGGTCATAGGGGAAAGCAAAGGATGTCATTTCTTTTGGCATTTTGAAAACAACAACAACATCTGTCCATTGTGCAGCGAGGAGCCCCATGATTTGGAGCACTGGCTGCAGAGATGCCCCGCCACGGAGGCCCGGCGGTGGCATCTCTTCGGGGAGGATTCAGGGAGGTTGGACTGCCTCACCCGCTACCCAAGGGAGGCGGTGGCCCTGGCGAAGAGCACACTCTTCGGGGCTCCGAACATTTCGAACGGATAGGCTACCACACACACACACACAACAACAACAGCAGCAGCAGGAGCAGCAAAAAGAAAAGAAATGATTGACACCTACACGAACGTCCATAGTATGAACACTGTATTTAAAACAAAATTATGCTACTAGTGCCAGACCTAGACATTAAAGTTAAACCCATGAAAGCAGAATCACTGCATCTGAGGTGAAATGTTTTCACAACGTGGTGGAATCTGGCGCTCATCAGTTTTTAAGAATGAGGCGTTATTGGTATAATCTTCAAGCATGTTCTTTTGTCGTGCTTCGATGAAAACAATGCACATAGCCTAGAATAGAAGTCGAGATATTTGCAATTGAAGGAGGTGAGGGTCGCCTGGTTTCAAAGGTAGAATTAGCGGGAAAATGGCCCCCAAAGTTTGGTGATTTCCATAGCTTTAGAGTCAATGAAAACTGAGAATGTACATATTATTTTAAGCGATTGATTAACGTTTTTCGAATAAAATTCACACGGTCACGGAAATATGTTTTTATACGGAGGTAAAAGGTGTTCAGCCAACAAAAAAAATCAATAAATATTGCCAAACTGGAGGAAAAATGCCCGTTTCTTCGATTTAATTACTTTTATGAGCGCCTGATTTCCCCACGACGCCTCACAAAAGTCTCAGCAAAACTTTTAGCATCACACGCCTCATATTGGGGGACTCGTCGCGGTTTAGCCCTAGCCTAGACCCTGAGATTTGCAAGAAGAGGTGCTTAGACATAAACTTTTCCAACCTGCCTCACAAACAATAACAGATATCACTTTTTATCCTTTGTATAGCGCATGTCCCCACTCGAAAGCAGGCCCTATGCGTTTTACACTGTATTATTACCCCAGCAGACCATAGAACACTCAGAAACATTCTTAGCTTCCCGGGAAGCATACAGTGCAAGCAGCTGGTTAAGCACCCAAACATGAACAAACTGACAAGATCTTTCACAGTCTATAGCTAGGTATCTATTTTCACCTGGGTGAAGTGGGGAAAATTTGTGTAAAGCTTCTTTCTCAAGGACACAACGAACCCGCAACCTCACGATTACAAGTCCGTACGCTAACCATTATGCCACCGACGCCACATATTCTCAAACAGATTCTCAAACAGAGCAGTTACAAATACAATGCAAAACCTGGACTTCACAGTTAGATGTGTTCATTGGTTTTTGTTTAGGAACTATTATCTTCGTGTCGATCCTGAAACCTTTTTCTTAACACGGACTGTGTAAGTTACATTTTGGACATAATCATGTCGGTGAGGAACAGAAGCAGCGAAACTGTCATGATTTTGGGTGGTCTGGGTTGGAATGAACAAAACCGCGCAAGTGAGAAGCACCGGATGGCTTGGTTTAGTGGACTACATTGTGCAAGTGCTGGAACGTCATGTCTTACCCTGATTTTCGTCATGGTCTCATTCAAGTAGCCATCTCCATGCAGAGCAAAGCACTTCCTCACAGTGCTAATGCCACTGGATTATTTTGGAAAAACCAGATCAAATCAACGTTGGAGTGGTCACCAATAAATAGCCCCAATATGAATCCTACAGGTATGTGAAGTCCCATCAAACAGCGGCTGAAGAAAAGCGACTTTGCTCCCAAAACAGACCCTTTGTTTGTAACTCTGTAACATTTTGGATGAAATGACACATACTTATGTCCGAAATTTGATAGAGTCGATGCCCAAAGGGTTTGTGCACTAAACATAACCAATGGCTCCTAAGCAAAATAACAATGAGCACGTTTAATGTTAAGTCCAAGTTTTACCTAGTATTTGTGATTGCTCTGTTTTCCGTTTTGTTTTGAAAGTATCGTGACAAACTATAATATTGACAAAATATAATAGTAACAAAATATTGTTTTTTGGAAAGGCAAAATTCTCCATTCACTGGATATGCAATGCATGTCCATTCTGTCAATATTGATACTCCTCAGCGCACACGCGAAGACAATTGTAGTTTTCTTTGCTGTCGTCGCACAATTTTGCCAAGCCTGATTTTTTGGGGGTGATTTTGAGTGACCATATCTCGGGCGTTTTTTTAACATAGATGAATTATTATTAATGTGTCAGATGATGCAGAATTTATTTCTCTTTAAATTGATATGCCACGTGAGTGGGTAATGCAAGGCTTTAACACGATGGTTGGGTAATAACATTTTCAAGTTTCTTTTGGACACCACTGTATATATAAATGTATCTATATAAAAAGTAAAAATATATAACTTTCAGATGTGGACCTCCTTTGGATGAACACTTTCTAAAGGATCAACCCACGACCAAAGTATACGACTTTGAGCGACCCTACCTGACTCGACCACCCCTGTCGAACCGGTCTCTGGCGAGCTCGGAGTTCAAATCTGTTGTCTATTTGTTAAGTGAAAGGTAAGATTGTACCCTCCTTTTCTTCTTCTTTCCTTTGCTGCCCCCTCATTTTTTTCTTTCCTTTTTTCCTCCATTCCTTTCTTCCTTCCTTTCATCTTTCCTTGCTTCCATTCCAATTAAATATGGATAGTTGGGGGTGGAAGGTTTTTTTGTCAGTCAGTCTGTTTTTTTCTCAACTCTGAAGCAAGGCGACCCCTCACCTCCTTCAATCGCAAATATCTCGACTTCCATCCTTGATAGATGAGTATTTTTTTCAACGGCAGCAAGACAAATGGACAAGCTATAAAATGATACCACCAACTCCTCAATTTTCAGAAAATAAAATTAAGTTTTAAAAAAGATTCTCTTTCTTGTTTTGGTTTTGCTTACTCATTGAAGGAATAACGGATAATGTGATTTCCTCTTTCGTGGGTAAAAAAAAAAGAAGAATAATCATAGCCAAAACTGTCTAAGATGGCTACCAATTATCGAGCAGACCAGTTGTCGTCTTAGAAAGGTTGCTGCTTAAACAACTTGTGCTCTCTTTCTCTCTCTCTCTCTATCTCTCTCTCTCTCTCTCTCTCTCTCTCTCTCACTCTCTCTTCCTCTCTTTCTTTCTATCCCCCCCTCTCTCTCTCTGTGCCACTCTCACTCTCTTCTCATTTTTTCTCTCTTTCCCCCCCTCTCTCTCTCTCTCTCTCTCTCTCTCTCTCTCTCTCTCTCTCTCTCTCTCTATTACTCTTACTCTCTTCTCACTTTCTCTCTCCATCTCTCTCTCACACCCCTGTCTCTCTCGCTCCCTCTCTCTCCCTCCCCCCCCCCCCCCCCCCCTCTCTCTCACCCCCTCCACCTCTTCCTTTATCCATTCTATTCGAACACATTTGGAAAACATTCATCAACTTCTCCCACACTCCAGGAACACTTTTGCAGTCGGCGAAAAAATTTCTTTGCGGGTGGACGTGAAAGACGGCAGAGGTCAACCCAAAGGTCACGGAGGAGACGAGGTCAGGGTATGGTTCAAGGCCGTAGGAAGCAACAATAAGTCTATAGCGGCAGACGTCCTTGACTTTGGCAACGGTTCTTACCTGGCAACCGGACTAGTGCCGTGGCCAGGAGAAGTAAAGTGAGTAATCTCTCTAGGATCTCTCTCTCTCCCTCTCTCTCTCTCCCTCTCTCTCTCTCTCTCTCTCGGATCTCTCTCTCTCTCTCTCGGATCTCTCTCTCTCTCTCTAGGATCTCTCTCTCTCTATGATCTCTCTCTCTCTCTCTCTCTTTCTCTAGGATCTCTCTCTCTCTCTCTCTCTCTCTCTCTCTCTAGGATCTCTCTCTCTCGCTCTCTCTCTCTCTCTCTCTAGGATCTTTCTCTCTCTATGATCTCTCTCTCTCTCTCTCTCTCTCTCTCTCTCTCTCTCTAGGATCTCTCTCTCTTTCTCTCTCTCTCTCTCTCTCTCTCTCTCTCTCTTTGTTATATACGTGGCTGGAGATTAGAAGTGTTACTAGGGAGTGAAATACATAAAAGAGGAAGACAATATAAGGACGGAAGATGTTTGATAGGAAATGAAGAGCATCTGCCAATCACCCTTGAGTCTCGCAGATTGGTTTAGGAAAGAAAATACAACACAAATGTGAAGTGTGCTGACAAAATGAGTTACTTCTCAGATTCAAGCCTTAAGGAAATAGATACATCATGCTTATAGGTGAAGTTTTTACAGTTTATAAGTAGGGAATAATAAAAGACAGGTTAGAGTTGGAGAATATGGCATCAACTGAAAATCTACAAGTTTGACCCTAATGGTGATTTTTGGCCAAAATCTCCATTTGTGGATTGCGAGAAGTAACTCATTTTGTCAGCATGCCTCACAAATGTTAATTCTTACTATCCTTTTTCCTTTTCATCCATGTTATCCTAACATTATAAAGTATTGCCTGCTCAGTTTTGAAGAATTTGATGTTAAAATATTTTCAGTTCCATAACATGTCAAGCTTTTTTAAAATGTAATTCTTTGAATATCTCGATAAACACTCCGAATAATCTTACGATTTTGATAGAGCAGAGAGAACATATTGTTATTTTGGTTTCTAATCTCATGGTCTTGGTTACTCAGAACAACAAAAACTATCTGTTTCCCTTAAACACCGATGAGAGATGCAATTACCTATAGTAAGCGAAATCTGCTGCTAGAAAAAAACCCCCCCCCCCCCCCACCCTTTGCAAAAAAAAAGAAAGAAAAATCTCTTATTTGCCTGTCTGTCTCAGGCTGTGGGGCCAACGTCTTGGCTATTGTTTGGGCGAAGAATCTCACTCTCTCTCTATACACAATATCTATCTCTATCTCTGTCTCTCTCTCTCTCTATATCTCTCTCTCTCTCTCTCTCTCTCTCTCTCTCTCTCTCTCTCTCTCTCTCTATATATATATATATATATATATATATATATATATATATAGATATATATATAAATATATATATATATATATATATATATAATATATTATACATATATTTATAGATAGATAGATAGATAGATAGATAGATAGATAGATAGATAGATAGATAGATAGATAGATAGATAGATAGATAGATAGATAGATAGATAGATAGATCTGAAACTAATGTTTTGTTTTTGCCTGCCAAGGGTAATGGCGGGACTCGCACACACCAGTGAGTACATCCGGGCTATCTTCCAGACTCACAGGGTGATCAAGTCTTTGGCCACGTTTGCTGGTCTATTCAGGAATAAGATCGTGAGTATATTCTCTTCCATGACTTCTTCTCTGTTATTGACAGCTACAGCAGCAACTTTTGGTTGTTTATGTCTATGTTGTTGTTGTTGTTGTTGCTGCTGTTGTTGTTGTTGTTGTTGTTGTTGTTCTTCTTCTTCTTCTTCTTCTTCTTCTTCTTCTTCTTCTTCTTCTTCTTCTTCTTCTTCTTCTTCTTCTTCTTCTTCTTCTTCTTCTTCTTCTTCTTCTTCTTCTTCTTCTTC
>NW_004797797.1:184474-187702 GCF_000002075.1 Aplysia californica
TTTCCAAAATCTGAGAGTACTTGGAAACTGACAATTTATCATTTTTTATGCGTTTAATCAAAGTTATTCAGTAAAATCCACACAGAAGTTGTCTATTTTCAAAAGAACATAACAGGTCGTGAGCCAAATAACAAAAATTCGACAAAAATTTCCTTTGATTTCATTATTCTGATGAGCGCCTGGTTTCACCACGATGCCTCACATTCGATCTTGTAGACACTTCGCCCCAGATACCAATACCTCCATATTATCGGGGGAAAATCTAATGACCGCCTGATTCCACCGTGTTGTGGTATAATTTTACCATCATCTGTTAAACTACTCCAATCTATATCATCATGGGAATGAAGTACTTCTTATGATCTAAAAAGCCTGTGCTCACTGAAGGACATTGGGAATAATATGCTATCAGAATCATCATTGCCTTTCTCACCTCGCACCAAAGTATAGGCCACGAACAAACACGTTCAACCTTTCTCTATCCTGGGCTAGCCTCTCGATGTATTCCATGTCTTCCCACTTTTCTGTACATCAGTTTCTGTGATTCTTCTCCAGGTTCCACGCGGTCTTCCCCTTGATCTTTTATCCTGTGGATCATCTTACCTCACCTCTGACTGAGATCTGTCTTGTTTTCCTTAACACTTCCTCATTGGTGACCGTGTCTTTCCATCTGATCCCCAGTAACTTCCTTAGATACTTGTTCAAGAAAACCTGGTCCCTCTTTATGCAAGTCTGAGACGCGTCCCATGTCTCACATCGATACAACAGGACTGACTTCACATTTGCGTTGAAAATCCTCTGCTTTATATTAGCAGAATAATTATACTGATTTTATTTCAGCTTGAGCAATGTTGTTGCTATTATATTTTTTAAACAGTATCATAATAATAACAATAATATGTGGTTGAGTATTTGGATGTTCGTGAGCTTAAGCCAATGTAATAAGTACATTAATATTATTAATAAATGGTAATATTATTATTATTATTATTATTATTATTATCATTATTATTATTATTATTATTATTATTATTATTATTATTATTATTATTACCATTGTTATTGTTATTATTATCCTATCTTTTTAAATTAAAAAAAATGATAATTTTTTATGATGAAGATGATTATTTTCATTATTATTATTATTATTATCAGTATTATTGTTATTCTTATTCTTCTTATTATTATTATCATCATCATTATTATTACTGTTGGTGTTGTTGTTGTTGTTGTTGTTGTTGTTGTTGTTGTTGTTGTTGTTGTTGTTTTAATAAATATCAGTGATTCTCACCCTCCCCAGCTCTACGTTCTCGGGGACTCCAATTCTCGCCATCACTACAACAGCTGGTGCAAACTAATCAACGCCGTCCAGCGCATCAAACAAACCATCCCTGCCTGGCATTCTCCGCTCGAATGCTCCAAACCCTCCATAAACTTCTTCTCCAGATGGGACCCTCACGCCAGCCCCTTCACTGTCTCCATGGTATGGAATTTTGTATTGTCATCATCATCATCATCATCATCATCATCATCATCATCATCATCATCATCATCATCATCATCATCATCATCATCATCATCATCATCATCATCATCATCATCATCATCGTTATCGTCCTTTTTAGTTTTAGTAGTAGTAGTAGTAGTAGTAGTAGTAGTAGTAGTAGTTGTAGTAGTAGTAGTAGTAGTAGTAGTAGTAGTAGTAGTAGTAGTAGTAGTAGTAGTAGTAGTAGTAAACTGGAAATGGCGTAATTGTATGGGATTAACTCCCCTATCAACACTATTAGGTTATTTAAGGGGCGGAACCTCTTAGTTTAACACCAAGTGGGAAGTTCGTGTAAAGTGCCTATCTCAAGAAACAACGTCGGACCGAGATGAGGCTCGAACCCCCGAACCCACAATCTCACGCTTACGAGTCCGCCAGCCTAACCACTAGGCTACCGACGCCACATTGTAATAGTAGTAGTAGTAGTAGTAGTAGTAGTAGTAGTAGTAGTAGTAGTAGTAGTAGTCCCATCGAGACCCCAAAGGACAACAGATCTGTGTTACAGCAATGTCACCCAAGCCTACAAGTGTGTTGCCCTCCAACCTGAGCCTACACACTATCTCTGTGGGCCTAGCCTCCAACCCATCGGCAACTCTGACCACAACACGTCATTACTACTTCCTCTCTACCCCCCCCCCCCTGTATTGAAACGAACGAAGCCAGTCACCACCTGAACTGAAGAAAGCGCAGACCTACTCAGAGGATGTTTTGACTGTACCAACTTTAATGTCTTTATCAATGCATGTTGTGATATCAATAATTTATGTGTAACCGTCACAGACTATGTTAAATTTTGTGTAGATATAGTGTCCCTTAAAAAACAAGTCACCATCTTCCTTAATTCTAAACAGAGGATAAGTTCTGGAATCAAAGACCTAATCCATAGAAAGAAAAAAGGCTTTAAAAAAACATGATAAAACAGAGCTAAAAGTCATAGACAAAGCTATTAACAAAGAAATAATTGAAAAACAAAAAATATACAAAGAAATATACGTCGTGAGACATTGTCTGGGCTTAAGACCATAGTGGACTACACAAAAAAAACCAACACATGTATGTGTTGACAACGAATTGAACTATGCAAATAAACATAATCCCTTCTTTCTCTCGATTTGACAAAGGCAGTCCGTGTGACTTGCCATGTGTGAACACCGACACAAATGAAAATAATGTTGTTGTTGAAAAACGTGAGGCTAGATGTGTGTTTCCACGTGTGAATGAATGTGAGAAAGGCGTGTGACCAAGACTGTGTGCAACGTAACATTCTAAAAGTGTGTTCAGCACACTTTACTTCTATTTACACCTATTATTATCAACCAGACGTTGCTGACACATGATATTCCCACTATTTGAAAATGTTCTGAAATCGTCCCCCTTCCAAAGAAAAAAAAATTACAGAAATGAATAACCTAAGACCAATAGCCTTAATATCCGTGGTTCTAAAATGTCTACATAAAATTGACGTGCTAAAAGGACTACGAACGTATATAGAACCCGTCTAGGACCCTCTTCAATTCGCATATCGTCATGGGAGAAGTGTCGAAGACGCCATTCTAATATTATTTGACAACATATAGAGACACTTAGACAAGCCAAAAACATACTGTGGGATCCTGTTTGTTGATTTTTTGTTCAGCCTTTAGTACTATCGTGCCAGCTATCCTTTTAAGGGGAGCGGGGGG
>NW_004797797.1:187802-199513 GCF_000002075.1 Aplysia californica
GGAGGGCTACACCTGAAGGCTATCTCGCTTTTTTACCAAATTTTGCACATATAACAAGCATAACAAGGAGTCTTAACATCTGCTATCACATTTGAAAAAACATTTCGTTTCCATGGATACAGCGGCCATATTGTAATTTGTTGACATGTCTTACGTAATGAATACCGCACTTATTTTTCATGGAAATTGATTGTTTTTTGCTTTCATGTTAGCAAACATTAGGTCTAAAAATTCGTTTGCTGTTTTTGTCAAAAACGATTCAGAAAATATTTAATGAATTTTTTCCTGAGGTAGCATTCAAGTTATCGAAACATCGGTGACAACCCACATTCCGGACACTACCAACAAAAAATCTATTCCATATATCAAAATTTCAACAGACAAATGTATAGTGTTACATCTTCTCTTCCTTCTGTGAAAATAAACATTTCATGAGGATTGGATGAAAAATGGTGGAGTTATTCAAAATAGTATAGAGGAAAATCACATTTTGAGAAAACGGACAAAAAATAAAAATAAAATATTAACTTTATGAGGAAATGGTGGTGACAAACATGCCCGGTATGGGGAGGAGAAATACGGCTTTTAAGGGTTCTTATGCCTTGAAATAGTTGTAGGAGAGGCTGAGGAAATTAAAAATGTCTACATATCAAATTCCATCATTTTGAGCCGAATCGGGATTTGGGGGTGCAGCCATAAAACATAGATCTAGATGTTAACGTCAATTCAATATCATGGACAGGGAATTTTTTTACCAACCGAACCCAGTGTGTAAAATTAAAACACTGCTCATCGACACACATTACAACAAATACAGGGGACCCTCAAGGACGTGTTTTGTCACCAGTTTATTTCATACTATACATGAACGATAGCCAAATAAACAGAGTAACATCAAGTTGGTCAAATTTGCGGATGATTCAACCATAATTGGGCTCATTCAGGGTGACCATAACAAAACTGCGTACCAGAATATTTTGTACTAAACTTTTCTGAATGGTGTGAAAATCATAAGCTGCTTTTAAATGTGGAAAAAACAAAGAACTTGTTGTTGACTTTAGAAAACAGAAACTACCCCTTCAGCCACTCGAAATTAAAAGTGAAAACATCGAGCAAGTGTCAGATTATAAAAATTCGAATCTTACAATAGACAGCAAAATCAGCTGGCGTGTCTGCACTTCTCTCATGCATAAAAATTGAACAAAAGGCTATTTTTTCAAGAAAGCTCATGTATTTTGAAGTTGCTAAAATATTGATATTTATATTCTATCATTCAACCTTAGACAGTACAACAAATTTCAGGAAGACAAGACAACAAGATAAAGAAAAAGTAAATCAATTTTAATACGGAAACCATGCAAAATTTCAACATCTACATTCCCCTACTTTGATGAATTGTACAGTATACAGCTTGCATTAAAATAATTAATTCAATTCCTTGTACAATAAACATCCCTTGTTCTATCACATAAAAACATCAGAAGAACAAGAGAAAGGCTTCTTATCTGTAACGAAGAAAGATACAGAAGGTCATTTGTACCATCATACATCAAAATTCTTCAATCTTAACCATCTTGCTATAAGTATTCATATGACCTAAAAGCATACATTAGAATACCATTGAGTTACAATAAAAATATTGAGTATGTATCTAGTTTAAGATTATTATTGTTAATAAAACTATTCATTTATTTTATGCATTTGACTGTAAGCCTGCGTGTGTGTGCATGTGTGTGTGTGTGTGTGTGTGTGTGTGTGTGTGTGTGTGTGTGTGTGTGTGTGTGTGTGTGTGTATGTGTGTACGTGGTGAAACACCAAACCAATATGCCAGGACTTGGGCAATAAAAATGCATCTTATCTTCACTTGTTTTGTTTTTTTCAATATTATCATTATTATTTTTAATATTTTTATTATTTATTATTATTGTTTATTGTTATTATTAATATTATTCTATTACATTGTTATCATTCTTTTTTTTTAAATTTTCGTTATTATTATTATTTTCTTCTTCTTCTTCTTCTTCTTCTTCTTCTTCTTCTTCTTCTTCTTCTTCTTCTTCTTCTTCTTCTTCTTCTTATTATTATTATTATTATTATTATTATTATTATTATTATTATTATTATTATTATTATTCTTTTTCTTCTTCTTCTTCTTCTTCTTCTTCTTCTTCTTCTTCTTCTTCTTCTTCTTCTTCTTCTTCTTCTTCTTCTTCTTATTATTATTATTATTATTATTATTATTATTATTATTATTATTATTATCATTATCATTATCATTATTATTATTATTATTATTATTAAAATAAAAATTATGATTATTAGTTTTAATACTATTACTATTATTATCTTTTACCCAGGGTGTGTGGACTTTGCTGGGTACTCAGATCATACCCTCGTCTCACGTGATCGATTCAATTCCCGCCAAAACCCCAGGTCGTGTTCTGCTGGTGCTACATCATTACTTCCACCTGACCATGCATCACGTGACTGCCTTCCATAACATGGTCATCGCCTCCAGGGACGCTGTGGCCAGATTGCTGGACAGGAACCCAAACGTTCAGGTTTTAGTGCAGGTAGGTACGTGCAGGTTGTAGTGCAGGTATAGTACAGGTTGTAGTGCAGGTATAGTACAGGTTTTAGTGCATGTATAGTACAGGTTTTAGTGAAGGTATAGTACAGGTTTTAGTGCAGGTATAGCACAGGTTTTAGTGAAGGTATAGTACAGGTTTTAGTGCAGGTATAGTACAGGTTTTAGTGCAGGTATAGTACAGGTTTTAGTGCATGTATAGTACAGGTTGTAGTGCAGGTATAGTACAGGTTTTAGTGCAGGTAGATACATGCAGGTTTTAGTGAAGGTAGTATGTACAGGTTTTACTAAAGGTAGGAACATGCAGGTTCAAGTAAAGGTAGTTTATACAGGTTTTTTTTTTAAAGGTAGGAATTTAAAGGTTTTAAATAAGCTGTACACGGAGGGTTTAGTTGACGTAAAGGAAAGAACATACAGGTTTTTAGAAAAGTTAAGAACAATATACAGGTTTTTAGTAAAGATAGTATAATATACACGTTTTACTAAAGGTAGCAATATGCAGGTTATAATTCAAGTTGGAAAATCCCGTTTTTTAGTAAAGGTAGTATCATACAGATTTACTAAAGGTAGGTACATACAGGTTTTACTAAAAATGTAATACACAGAAGTTTTAGTTTAGATAGTATATACGGGTTTAGTAAAGGTAGAAACATTCAGGTTGTGTATGCAGCTACAGCTTTCTGATTAGGTAAATACAGGTTTTACTACAGATACAGGTTTTTTGTAAAAGTAGTATCATGTCTGCATCCGGTTCCTTGCTGACTGACGTGGGCGATCAAGGACCTCCACTTCACTTTGTCTTGTGTTGCAAAAATGGTGTCTGTTGTTCTTGCTGCTCCCAGCCATGTTGTCAACTTGTCCAGTGTTGTTTCCCTCTTATGCCTCTGCCTCTCTTTCCATCAAACTTGCCAGTTGTTACAATATGCTCCTATGCTTCTTTCCGCATTGTGTGTCCAATGAAATTTGCCTGTCGTTTTCGTATATTCGTCATAAGCTGTCGTTTGCAATTTGCTTTAACCAAAACCTCTTCATTTGTTTTTCTAGCTGTATATGGGTACGCAGCATGCGTCTTATGAACCACAACCCTTTCGCCTTAATTGTTCTTTCCAGCTGTCTATTGATTGTCCATGTTTCGCACCCGTATAATAGGATTGGCTTGATGTAACTTTCCAGTACTGTTTTGCTTGTTTCCAGTGACGGATTGGTGTTTTTGAGTATCTGTTTCGTTGGTTGCTTTTACTTCGCAAATTGGGCTTTTAATTTCGATGTGACATCTTCCATTTCTTGATATAATGGTCCCCACATATTCGAAATGTTGTACTTGCTTGAGGGTGGTATCATTGATTTTAATACTGCAGTTTGGGTTGGAGTTTTTCTGCCTATCAGCATTGTTTTAGTTTTCTTGATGTTTAGGCTTAGGCCCATGTTGTCACTCTCTAGTATGATGACATTTAATAGATTCTGTAGGTGTTCTTCATTGTTTGCTATTAGGACGGTGTCGTCTTAGTTTGTTTACATTAAGTTCCCCTGTCGAGATACCTGGCATTTCTTCTATGCGACTCATGATATTTTCACTACACAGGGAGAACAAGTCTGGTGAAAGTACACGCCCTTGTCGGACGCCTCTTTTAATCTGCACGTATTTGTTGATGTCGTTTTCTATTCTTATTGCAGCAGTTTGATCCCAGTACATGTTCTTGATAATCCTTAAGCCCTGACCGTCAATATTGAGGACTTCTAGCATGTCGATGATCTTGTCGTGCTTAACTTTGTCGAATGCCTTGTTGTAGTCTATAAAGCATAAATGAAGATCTTTCTGAACATTTTCTTCCTGATTAGTTTTGTTTGTCATTCGTTCCTCCATTAGATTAGGAATTTCTTCAGTCATCCATGTCTTCTTTGCTTTTGTTGTTCTTTCTGGTATGACGTCTTTTGCTGCCTCATTTATTTTTACTTTAAGCTGCTTCCATTGTTGTTCCATGTTTTGTATTTCTTCTAAGGGGCCGAGTTTGTTCAGTACATTTATTCTAACTTTATATTGCGTCTCTTTATTTGACTAGAGTAATGCCATGTTTAATTGCATGTTCTAGTTCTTGCTCATGTGTGTTCTTTTCAATCTGATTCTGAATTTCCCCACCACTGGTACATGGTCACTGTAACAATCTGCTTCTGGGCTCGTTTTGACATTCTGCAATCCGTTTTTGTATCTTTTATTGGTCATTATATAGTCGATCTGGTTGCGAGCGCTGTCTCCAGGACTCCATAATCTTCTTAGTTGTTGTTTATACGAAGTGTGTTCAATAATCATGTCTTTCAGGATGACCCATTCTATCAGTTTTTCTCCTATTTCATTTCTGGTTACCAGTCCATATGGACCCACTATATATTTATATCTAGTTGTTCCTATTTTTGCATTTAAAATCTTCCTTGACTAAGACAATATCCTGTGATGTACAATGTGTCTTTGCATAGTTTAGTTCGTCATTAAACTTCTCTTTTTCTTCTTCTGTGCATTCTGTGGTTGGTGCATACGCTTGGATGATGGTTGTATCGAAGGGTGATCCTTTCAGTCTCATTAGCATAACTCTGTCTGATATATTCAGGTACCCGTCGAGTGTCTTCGATTGTGGCAATTCCATGACGACCGTTACTCCTCTTTCATGTGTGTCGCCTCCAGAGTAAATGATTTTATAGTTGTAGTATCATATACAAAGTTACTAAAGGAAGGTTCATACATGTTTTAGTTCAGGTAGATACAAACAGATTTGAATAAAGGTAGTATATGTGTACATTTACACCGGTTTTAGTAAAGGTAGGAACGTACAGGTTTTAGTACATGCAGGTACATACAGTTTTCTGTTCACCTAGGTATAAACAAGTTTTTAGTTCAGGTAGGAACAATTATATAGGAACGAGGTATCGTTCAGGTAAGTACACATTCTTATTTTTCAGGTAGGTTTACAAAACATGTTCTGGTTCTGGAAAGTTTATGTAGATTCTACTACATGTAGGTTCATCAATTCATTCATTCATTCATTCATTCATTCATTCATTCATTTCTTTATTTATTTATTAATTCATTCACTCATTCATTTATTCATGCATTCATTAATTCATTCATTTATAGTGTTTAAATAATTCCTCTATTCACATAATCCTACGACGACTAAAATGTATGATTTTATCCCTCGTTGGCCCCTTGGCGGATGTGGAGTGATCACTTACCCATGCTACTCTCTTTTTTTACATCATTCACTCATACATTCAATCAATCATTCATTCTTTCATTCAATTTAGTGTTTAATTTTTTAATGTGCTCTCTGATTCCTACGATGCTTACAAAATAATGTTGTCACTCTCAGCAAATTTAGCCTTAGTCCTCTCTTTTCATTCATTCATTCATTCATTCATTCATTCATTCATTCATTCATTCATTCATACATTCATTCATTCATACATTCATTCATTCATTCATTCATTCATATATTCATTCATTCATTCATTCATTCATTCATTCATTCATTCATTCATTCATTCATTCATTCATTCATTTATTCGTTCGTAACGTTTAATCCGGTCCTTTCGGAGATGAACTTTGAACTCGGGATTTCCCACCGCTTAAATAACCTGCCAGTGTGGATAAGTGCATTAAACCTATACCATTTCACCATGTTAAAAAGTGTTTAATTAATTCCAGCATCCTCTGTTTCCAACAATGACACCAATGTATAATTCTGCCCCTCGCAGGGTCCTCACGTGGTCTATGTGGGCTGGGACAAACACTATGTGGCTGGAGACGGCCTCGCAAGATTCATGGAAGAACTTCTCGTCCAAGAGTACCGGCCCTTGCGAGACAGAGTTGTCTACTTACGGACTTGGGACTTGACCCTGGCTTCCGAGAACTATCCTTACCATCCGAGACTTAAACGGACAATCGATGACCTCATCTTGGATCTAATGTGTGGAAGATAGCATTGAAATTAAAGTGCAACACAAATCAATGACGTCATATTGGATCTAATGTGTGGAAGAGAGCATTGAAATTAAAGTGCAACACAAATCCATGACGTCATATTGCAACTGATGTATGAAAGATACCACCTAAAGGATAGTGCAGTGCAAAATGAAGACGTGTTATAGGAAATAAAGTGTTCAAGATTGCATCTAAGTGACAGGACAACAGAAATGTATGACGTTATATTGGAAATAAAGTGTTCAAGATTGCATCTAAGTGTGAGTACACCAAAAATTGATGACGTCATTTTAGAAATATAGTGGGGGGTTTTTAAATTTTAGTAAGAGTTTTACGACGTTCTCAACTGCATAAGATTATATTACACATTGGCTGCATTCACAGCAGTTAACAGCACGCCTTGGTTTAGGTCAATATTTCGACTAAAATGTTAAAATTTGGTGGTAAAATCTTAGTTTTTTAAAATAATATTTAAAATAATTTTTTAAATAATGCTCTCTACAAATTATTGTAAAGACCAAAGGCCTTCATAAAATCGAGAATTCTGTTGGGATTAACGACAGAGAACAGATCTTGCAATTTTTTGCAGTTAAATACTTCTCTCAGGATTCTCGAAAGTCTGGACATTCTTTTAAGATGTGTCTAATGGTGAAATGCGACACAGAACGCTTTCTCAACTCCCTGAAGGAGGTTTTTATGTTTCAGGAAGGTGTGTCCAAAGTGCAATTGAGTAAAAATGACTTCATCTCTTCTGGAGATGCCCGAAGATTTTCGTGGACCAAGTTCGGGCATGATGTTTTGAAGTTTATTGTTAATTTGTTTCTTCCAAGGTGTCTCCCACATACTTGAGGTCTAGTTTTTTACATTATTTTTAAGGTCAGTCTGTGAGAGTTTGTTTGTCGTTGATCCCAACAGAAGGGACAAGGATTCCTTTGCCAGGAAATCCACCTGCTCTTTCCTTCGGATGCCCATATGGCTGGGAAGCCATGCAAACACTATACTTTTCCTGGTTTCAGTTAAAGTGTGTATGTTTTGTTGTAACTTAACTATTTTGGGGTGTAACAGTGTGTAGTTTGTAAGGGAAGTGATGCAAGAGAGAGTCAGATAGGATAAGAAAAGATTCGTAATTGTCATGTGCTCAGCGCATAGGTTTAGTATCATTTCTCCATTGCTGTTGAACTCTGCATCTTTATCACTGTGGGCTCCCAAGTACTCTTCCCATGGGGTTCTTCTTTGTCCAACTCGGCCATTTAAATCTCATAAGATATCTTCTTTGTTCTTGAAAGTGTTAATGAGGCCACTCAGGTTTGGAAATAGGATTGTCTATATTCCTCTCTATAGCTGTCGGTACAAGAAGCGTATGTTTGGATATACAATGTTTTTTGCCACCCTCTATGAGATTTATGCTCACTATTCTCTCTGAGATCTGGTTGATTTCATAGATGATAATATACTTTTTGGCTGGGTGTATGATGAAAGCTACAACATGTTTGAAATTCTCATTTTCAGGTGTTCCGCTCCAGATCAGGAGGTGGCCTTTATGGGTCATCTTGCTGTGGTTGCCTTTCTTCCTTATGTCTGACATTTGCTATTTCTGTCTTTTCATGAAATTCACTATTTCTGGTTCTTTGTCTCCAAGTCCGCTGACATTCCATGTGCCTATTTTAATCGTTGTTCTAGCTCGCTGTCCGTTTACTTTTCCTGGTCTTTCGGAGTTTGTTCTCGTTTGTCTTGGAGCATGATTTATTCGCCGCAGGCTTGCTATGTCAGTCTAGTAAAGTATCTAGTCTATGTAAAACATTTGGTATTAAACGATTGCTCATAGTAAATTAAATGCTAGCACCTATTGTAAATCTCAGTATGTTGCTATTTACAATTAAACATGCACACAATTTTCAGATTTAAACTATTACAGAAAGTGAAGCGACCGACAGCAGAAATTAATTAAAACAGTAGGATAACAAACACATTAAAAATCATTGTAGCTTTAGAAAACATATTTTGCTTTAAATAGAGTTTACCCGGTGAGCCAAGCCTATAAATCCCTAGCACCTTTGATAAAAGGCAATAATGTATTGGCTATTGTGACTAGGAATGCACAAAAATTAAAGATTATAATCAATATTGACATTGTAACGACCGACCGCATAATCTACTCAAGACAGTAAGAAGAAAAATACATTTAAAAAAATAAAACAAATGCTTCCAGCCATGAAGAAAGAATTCAGGTCTGCAGAGAGTTTACCCTGTCAAAAGTGCCTGTGAAATGCTAGCACATAAAATATAACGGTAAAGCACAACAATATGTAGGTATTTATAACGAGGCGTTCACAGAAACGTATATAGATTAAAACCATTATTGAGAGTGTATTACTCAAAACAGTAGAAGGACAAAGAAATAAAGATACTTTCAGCTCAGAGAACATCAAGGTTTTGGATAGAGTTTAGTCGTGCCCCCCCCCCCCCCCCCCAAAAAAAAAATGTAAAAAAATATGCTAGCATCTGTGTTAAAATGGAATACTGTTTTAAATAGCATTTTAAATTTGTTAAAACGAATTTATTTCCAATGTGATCTGAAGAAAAGCATTGATTTTAAAAATGATCTTATGAAACACAGTATTTTTCCTTGCGTATCGACTGTCCACGTCACCTTTGATCTGATAAAATAACATTTTTCCCCCGAGATTGACAACAAAAATGCGTTTAACCAGATCACAGTTGTACCGATGTAAGGAGTCTTCAAAGCTCTACCACTAGCATCAGCGTGCATTTAGCTTCAATTCCTCACAGCAAATCAACGATCGCGAGAGAGGAGTTCTGCTTCTATTAATTTTTGAATTCTGTGGCTATAATTAATGCTGAGAATGTAACGACCGATCGTATATGTTAATAGAAACATTATAAGAAAAAAAGAAATAACGATGCTTCCACTTTTAGATGACATCTTTCTGTTTGGATAGAGTTTACCTGGTGAAAGGAGCCTATGAAGTACTAGCACTTGTGATAAAACACACTAATATTAAAATTATGCACAAAAACTAACAGGGTTACAACAAATATTGAGAGTGTAACGACATCATACGTTACTCAAGGCTCAAGCCATTATGAAGAAAAAAAAATATGTTTAAATCTGTTAAGAACACATATACGTTTGTATCGAATAAACCTGTCAAAGCAGCCTGTAAAATGCTACCACATAAGATAAAACACAATAATACATTGATAATTATAACTAGGCATGTAAGAAAAGTGATAGATTATAACCAACACTGAGAGTGTAACAACGACCGCACAAATTACTCAAAACAATAGGAGGGCAAAGAAAGAAATACGCTTCAAGCTATGGAAATATATCTAGGTTTGGACATAGTTTAGCCATCTAAACTAGTAAAACGTCAATTAAATGCTTACACATTTGGTAAAATGCAAAAATGTGTTGGCTATTGTAACTAAGCATTACTGAGATAATAACGACCGACCACACAACTTACTCGAAACAGTAGACGGACAAAAACGGATTTTCCGGCTTTTATAACATTCTAGGTTTGGTTAGAGGTCAGGCGTGTAAAGTTACCTATAAAAGGCTAGCACTTGTGGTATTGTAACCAGGTAAGCTAAAAGAAACTAATAGATTATAACCATTACTGAGAGCCTAACGTCCTACAGCTTACGTTACTCAAAATAGTAGAAAGATATAAACTTTAAAATGTTTCCAGCTTTCATCATCATCAAGCGCCAGATCTGCGACTGACATCTTGGTTTTCCATTCATTCCTTTGCTCGGATGCTCTCAAAAAAGATACGTTTCCCTCATCTTTCTATGTTACTCATTTGTTCAGGTTCCCTAAGTATTTTGTTCTGGGCCTACCCCTGCCTCGCTTGCCCTCAAATTTGCCAGTGAGAGCTAGATGTTCAAGACCCTTATATCTATTCAGGTGTCCCAAAAACTGCATTTGTCGTTTCCTGATTGTTTTTAACATTGAGTGTCCCACGTGGGCTTCATCAAGCACTACCTCAATTGATTTCCTTTCTTTCCACGATACTCTTAGCAGTCTTCTAAGAAATCACATTTCTATTGCTTGTATTTTATTTTCACTGTCTTTAGTGATTGTCCAGCATTCACAGACATATAGAAGGGTTGACCAAACATAGCATTTCAGGACTTTCATTTTGGTGTTCATTGAGATGTTTCTATTTTTCAGGATGGGGCTCATTTTATTGAAACTAGCCTTTGCCATTGCAGTTCTCCTTTATATTTCTGTGGAACATTTGGCATCAGATGTTATCATATATCCTAGATTTTTAAACTGTTGGACTTATTTGATCTTTTCATCTTTGCTAATGAGATTACAACTAAGATTTGCTGCTTTTTTGGATATTACCATGCATTCTGGGTTTTTTTTTACATTCAACAATAATCATTTACGTTTACTTTCTGTTACAACAGTATCTAGAAGCAATTGAATGTCCGTTTCTGAGCCTGTTATTAAGACAGTGTCATCTGCAGACCTGATCTTATTAATATATTCTCCATTTACTTTGAGGCCTGGACATTCTTCTATCTTTCTAATGATTGTTTCACTGTACATGTCAAAGAGGTCTGGTGACATAACACATCCTTGATTCACTCCTCGCCTAATCTGATATTCACTGTATTCTCCATTAATTCGTACAGCAGCGTTTTGGTCCCAGTACAAATTTCTGATAATCCTTAGATCTTTTCCATCTCTATGTCTAGCTTTTCCAGTATTTTAAATAGCTCATCATGTCTAACTTTATCGAACGCCTTTACCCGGTGAAATATTAGCTTATTAAAATGTTTGCACCTATGCTAAAACAAAAAACAATGTTTTGGCTAATGCAATATTATTATGCATGGACAAAAAAGAGAGACATGAATTTCTCATTTCGGTTTTGATCGTGATGAAATTTCTTTTTTGCGCATATGGAATGATGAATTAAATGTATGTCAAAGATGAAATAGTTTGATATGCGGGTTTTTATTTTGTTTGCAGTCTTGTAAATGGCCCTTAACTTTCAGTAAAAACTGTACACTTTATATAGATAGATAGACAGACAGGTAGAGAAAGAGGGACAGAGAGAGAGAGAGAAAGAGAGAGAGAGAGAGAGAGAGAGGGGGGGGCGGGAGAGA
>NW_004797797.1:200301-201653 GCF_000002075.1 Aplysia californica
TCTCTCTCTCTCTCTCTCTTTCTCTCTCTCTCTCTCTCTTTATTTATCTCTCTCTCTATCTATATATCTATATGTCTATCTCTCTGTCACTCTCTGTCTCTCTCCATCTCTCTCTCTCTATTTATCTCTATATATCTGTATGTCTCTCTCTCTCTCTAACTCTCTCTCTGTCTCCTCTCTTGCTCTCCCTTATTCATCTCTCTCTCTATCTCTCTCGCTCTCTCTTATCCATCTCTCTCTCTCTCTTTCTCTCCCTTTCTCTTTCTCTCTCTCTCTCTCTCTCTCTCTCTCTCTCTCTCTCTCTCTCTCTCTTGATATTTTCCGACATCAGCTTTTGAAATCAGTTGACGAATATTTTAATTATGACCTAAATTGTTACGTCCAAGTTACTGATTATCCAATTTTAGGTACTAATCGGATTTTTGTTATCGGATTTAGACCAGCACTATTCCCAGCGTAATGCGTTTCAGTTTATGTTCTTGTCGAGATAAGCTGTGCTAGATTTAGGCCTCTAAAACTTCCTAGGAATTGTGATTTAAGTATTGCAGCTGGTAAGATCATAATCATTATCATCATCATCATCATCATCATCATCATCATCATCATCATCATCATCATCATCCTCATCATCATCTTCATCATCATCATCGTCGTTGTTGTTGTAAAGGAGAAAGAATATGGACAAAATGAGACTTGAATGCATTTCAGGCATCTTAATCAAGCGTATTTGATGAATAAATTAAACTTCAGTGTTCCACCATAACCCAGGCTTCATCAGGAGCATAGCTCAGGGGGAAAAGTGACACCGTAACAGCAAATTTTCACGAAAGATAGTTCGTTTTGTGCTTAATGAGACAATATTGGTGAAGAATGCCAACCAGAAGTTCAGAACAAACAAATTTAAGCGCTGTGCCGAGTGTTTAAATTGGTCATAAATATTGTGAAGAACTCACATAAGACTACGATTTTTCTAACAAGATTTATATAATATTTTTAGTTCCCACAATGGTTTCATATAGTATAATAATAAATAATTATTTGTTCAGTTTTAGCTAGGTAGAAATGTTTCGATGCTCGCAGCGTAAAATATTAAGAAACATAATAAGGTCTTAGTATGAGCCCACGGGAGTTGCTTTTATATTGTTCGTGTTATTCTTATTGTTGTTACACTGTATTGGAGACTACTCGTTTTCCATAACCATTTCATTGTAATGATTGAGAAGGTGTTATTTCATTTTGTAGCAGATTGAGGTACTGAGACGTCCTTAAGGTCAAGAGAGAAAGAGAGAGAGAGAGAGAGAGAGAGAGAGAGAGAGAGAGAGAGAGAGAGAGAGAGAGAGAGAGAGAGAGAG
>NW_004797797.1:204212-205563 GCF_000002075.1 Aplysia californica
TAATTTGTTCAAAGTTGTTTGTAAAATTGTACTTCAAGGTTGTAACAATAAATTTACACACAAATTGTAAATTTCCAATGACACTCAAGATTTAGAAATCACCAACCTTTGGTGATGATATTTCCATTATTTTTAAAAATTCCTGTGACACCAGTTTTTCGAAAACTAAAGCAAGCCAAATGAACAAGTTTTAAGACTACACCAATAACACCATGTGGCCACAATATGAAGGGCACCTGCTTCCACCGTGTCATTACACATACATTTGTCTACATAGTTTGTCCCAACAGATTCTTTTATTTTACTACCAAGAAAAAACACCCATTGGTCTTTATTAAAAGATACACTATCTGCTTAAAAACTAATTTTGACTATATTATTAATATATTTAGATACTTTAACCATTTTAACTCGCAAAGTTAAACCAGGTTGTGCTATTAACTAATATGAAAAGCAACTGACTCGTGAGGTTTTTGGTTTAGGGTTTCGAGCCTCAGGCCAGACACATACCTGGGAAAGGGACTTTACACGAATTTTCCTCATTTCGCCCAGGTGAGAATATACAGCAAAATTAGCTTCTTATTTTTTTAGCACCTAAGCTTCCCTAGAAGTTGAAATTGTTTCAAAATCCCATCAAATCTGCTGGGATTATAATATAGATTGTGAAATGGGTAGAGCTTGCTGTTGAGTGGGGCTTTGCGCAATGGAGAGTCAGAAGCAGAAAATAGCGAGAGTATCAGTTTTTTAACTTGTCGACTCAAAACTTCATGTTTGTTTGACAGGAAATGTATGTTTATACATTATGTACCTGGAGGTGCAATCTCTGACTCTGAGGCTGACGTGTAATGACGTTCCATCCTTCATGGTCGCGAGCTGTCGTTGTACAGTTTGCCATACCCAGACCGAGACCAGTCTATGTTTTTATGTTGCCTATCCAGGTTACCCTTTGTCTGCTCCTGTCTCCCTAACCAACGTCTTCCCTTCGAGCACCTCTTTCACAATGGTCTGATATTGTTTTAGGTGACCGAAGTATTGTATTTTCATACATTTTGTTTTGTTAAGCTGGTTTATCTCGTGTGTAGAATCTGACACATCTCATTGTCTGTCTTTTTTGCTTTCCAACTTATTCTGGCCATTCTGCGGTAGCACAGCATCTCAAACGCAGCTATTTTCTTTTCTTCTTTCTTTGTCAAAACCCAGGTCTCTGGACCTCCTAAGAATGTGGGGAAGATGTGGCAATCAATAGTAATGAACTAACAAGTGAACGGTAATGAAGTTTTGAGTCTTCAGGCCCTTAAAATTAATACGTGATATGTGTATAATCTATAGTGTATATTATGTATATACATAT
>NW_004797797.1:209549-212123 GCF_000002075.1 Aplysia californica
CCCCCCCACCCGAAATCATTTCCTTCTCTCTCATAACTGTATTTCTCATTATGCTCCCCCTTCTCCACTCGCCGTCCTCCATCTCCCCATCCAACCCCTTTTCGCCTTTCCCTCTCTACCCAACTCCCCCTCCCTCTCCACCCAACTTCTTCCCACTTTCCATTCTCCTTCTCCCCCTCTCCTCCTCCCCTCATTCCCTCCTCCCCTCTCACCCTACCACCTCCTCCTCCTCCCTTCACTAACTCCTCGACTCCCACCCTCCCCTCTCCTTCTTCCCCCTCATTCTCTCCTCTCACTCTCCCTCCACCCCTCACTCACTCCTCCCCTCAATCTCACCCTCCCGCCTCCTCCCCCACCTCCTCCTTCCCTCATTCCTCTCCCTTCCCTCATTCCTCCCTCTCCCCTCCCATCCCCTCTCCCTCAGGGTGTTCGGGTAGTTCTAGCCTCTGACTGCTGGAACAAATCTCTCGTGTCTCTCATGGACGAGGTGAGAGCGAAAGCGGGAGATCGACCCGTCTACCTCAGCTTTGATATCGATGGACTAGACCCTGCTTTCGCACCTGGAACAGGTGAGGGGTAGATAATTAACATAATTTATATTTGAAGCTTATTTATCTTTTTGTTTTATTTTTTTCAGTTGAACATTATTTCTAAAGACAAATCTTTAACTTAAACAATGAATTACATGTATATTTTTTTTTCAAATTAAAGGGAAAAAAAACCCTTTTTTGTTCTTAAATTGTTTAACTTTTTTTACGAACTGAATGTTATTTGTTGTAGTTCTTGGCCTTTTAAAAAGAATAGAGACGAAATTGCCTAAAAGGCCACCCATAATCGTTGAGCACAAAAGTGGTTGTCTTACACAGCTTTACGTTTTGGACAATGCCATTATGATGTAGAGAAAAACCCTGCAGAGGTGGAAGTGGAAAGTGGTCGCTTGCACAGGTGATTGTCTATGACATGTGGTCGTTAGAGCAGGTTGGACAATATGAAACACAGTCAAGTTGTAACAATAATATATGTATATATGTTTATGTGTATGTCTATGTATGTCTGTGCATGTGTGTACGTCTGTATGTATGTCTGTGTGTATATCTATGTATGTGCATGTAAGTCTACGTGTTAAATATGTCCTCTCAAATGGAGTTTGAACCCCCCCCCCCTCCCATCCAACGACACAACCACACAACAAACCAACAATCCCACCACCCATACTTACACTCTCTCACCTCACTCTCTCATCAAACTCTCTCACCTCACTCTCTTCTCTATCCTCACTCTCTCACCCACTCTCTCACCACACTCTCTCACCTCACTCTCTCATCCACTCTCTCACCACACTCTCTCACCACACTCTCTCACTTCACTCTCTTCTCTCACCTCCCTCTCTCATCACACTCGCTCACCGCACTCTCTTCTCGATCCTCACTCTCTCACCCACTCTCTCATCACACTCTCTCACCAAACTCTCTCAAAACACTCTCTCGCCACAAACACTCTCTCACCACACTCTCTCACCACACTCTCTCACCACACTCGCTCACCTCACTCTCCTCTCTATTCTCACTCTCTCACCCCACTCTCTCACCTCACTCTCTCACCACACTATCTCACCACACTCTCTCACCTCACTCTCTCATCCCACTCTCTCACCTCATCTCTCACCACACTATCTCACCACACATTCTCTCTTTCACCAACCCCCCGGGACGGTACCATTGACTGAAAAGTCTTTAGGCCATTCCCAAAGGGGGGACATTAACCAGATTCTTATTGACAGTAGAATTGTAATTGTAATTGGGCCGATTCATCAATGCCATGCTCATTGCTGTGCCTGAACTGCAACAGGGAACTGTTGCTTTTTCTTTCTTTATCCTTACTATTGTCATGTTTCCTCTACTTCTTTTTGTATGTTTGTCACACTCTTTTGACCCGATATTTCCGGAGTGCCTTGATAGTCGAAGCAGACTTTGTGCTGTTGAAGCTAGAGAGGTGAGCAGAGTAAGTGTGATTCCCTGTAAGGACTTCTCTGTTGACATCCACCCCTTAGCGCTCATATGACCTTATGCAGTTGCGAGCGCCGTAAAACCTCTACTAAAACACACAACTCCCTCACCACACACTCTCTCTCCCCACAGGTACCCCAGAAATCGCTGGTCTGACTATAGTGCAGGGTCTGGAGATTGTCAGAGGCTGCAGGGGTTTGAACATAGTCGGCGCGGATTTGGTCGAGGTTGGTAGCTTGTCATTCATATCTTGATTATCTTTAAGAATTGAAATGATAGTGTTAGTAAGTGTAGCCGGGGCGGTTAACTCCTTCATTGCCAGACAGGGAGCTTCCAGTCTGGCAGCGAAGGAGTTAACTCTGGTGTAGTTTGCTCCTTCTTTCCTATCAAACATGGTAGCTTTTCATTTCTATCATGCTTGCTTAAAAATTTGAAATGATAGTGTTAGTAAGATAATAAGATAAGATAAGATACATCTTTATACATCTTTATTGTCCAGGTCCTGGCACATTGGTTTGGTGTTCCACCACGAGTACACACACACACACGCACACACGCACACACACAC
>NW_004797797.1:214400-216152 GCF_000002075.1 Aplysia californica
ACACACACACACACACTCACACTCATACACACACACACACAGACACACACACTCACACACACACACACTCACACTCATACACACACACACACGCACACACGCGCGCACACGCGCACACACGCGCACATACATGCACACACACGTAGGCTTACAACCACAAGCATAATATAAATGAGCAGCAATATAAACAATAATAATCGTAAGCTAGATACACACCCAATGTTATTTTGATGCATGCTCTAAGGTCGTAAGTATATTTATACAAGATTATTAAGAAAGAAGCATTTTGATAGATTATGGTAAAAATGACCTTCGGTATCTTTCTTTGTTACATATCAGAAGCCTAGGTCTTTTACCTCTGACTGATGTTTTTATTTGAGGGAACAAGAGATGTTTAATGTAAATGTGAGGTAGCGTGGTGGATCGAATCAGGCTCTCGTCAAAATAATCAAAGTGAAGAAACTTGCATTTTTCCACAGGTTTGTTAATTTTTTTCAAATTTTTGTTTTTTGACTTACACCTTTCATGCCCTTTAAAGAACTCATTTCTGTATGGCTTTTTCCGAAAAGGTTGATTAAAGGCACAAAAAATGTAAATTTTCAGCTACCACGGACTCTTAAGCAAAGGAAATAACTAATCTTTGGCCGCCATTTTCTCACTAATTTTACCTCTGAAAACAGGTGACCCCCACCTCCTTCTTTCGCAAATATCTCGACTTGCATTCAAGATAAATGGATATTTTTTTCACCTAAATAAAGACAAATGAACAAGCCTTATCATGATACCAATAACTCTACATGCCCAAAAATTGACGAGAGCCTGATTCCACCACGCTGCCTCACAAATGTGTTTACGCTCATATAGACAGAATTAACGCCATCTGCGGGTGACATTTTCGCAATTTTTACCCAGTTTGACTATACAGTTTTTCCTCTCCATTTTGTAAACCTACATCCATTTCCATCAAAGTTTCAAGCGTCCGCTTCAATCAATTATATTTCAAAGTAATTTAAAAATGGGTTAAAAAAATATTTTTTTGCAATTTTGGGTCATGTTTTTTAATATTTTCTCAATTTTTGTCAAATATTTTTTTTTTTACTTTAAATTACATCTTCACTTTTATTTTTCATTTGAATATCTTCATTATTTTACACAATGTACATCCATTGGAGACCTATACTGAAATAGAGCTCTTTTTGAAGATACTCTAAGATTAAACTTACAATCGGTGTTTTTGTTGGGAATTTTGAGAATTTTTTGCTCTACATCTATGTACACATTTCCAGAGTCCATAATTATTTTCTTAATCATAATATGACAAATCTGGCGTTATTTCTTCATTACATGGGTGTTGTAGTTTGTTCTTGCTAAAATGAAAGCCAACGGACGTAAACTAAGAGAGAAGATGGCTTTTGAAATTTAAGGAAATTATCCCATATGGCGGATGCTTGCTTGTTTACCATGGTAACCATGTGCTTATAATAATAAATAATTACTTGAATTAATTCTTTAATGTCTGACTAATATGAATGTTATATCATCTTTGCTACATATAGTCAAGGGATATGGATTTTAGAAATTCCACCAGCAGATGGAGGTTTGGGAGGCAGGCATCGATCCTCAACGTCAGGGCCATCCCTGGCTGAGAGGGATACATACCATCTGCAGTGAGGTTACTGAACACACAGTGCTACAAATGAAACAGAGAGAGAGAGAGAGAGAGAGAGAGAGAGAGAGAGAGAGAGAGAGAGA
>NW_004797797.1:216869-217997 GCF_000002075.1 Aplysia californica
AAGAGAGAGAGAGACAGACAGACAGACAGACAGACAGACAGACAGACAGACAGACAGACAGACAGACAGACAGAGAGAGAGACAGAGAGACAGAGAGAGAGACAGAGAGACAGACAGAGAGACAGAGAGACAGAGAGAGAGACAGAGAGAGACAGAGAGAGAGACAGAGAGAGAGAGAGAGAGACAGAGAGAGAGACAGAGAGAGAGAAGGTTTTACGGAGCAGTTTTGTGAGCACGTGAGGCATGTATTTGTTAACTAATGTCCTGTCTTGTGCGCATGCTTGAGTGCACCTAACCTTTGTAATGTCTACTGCCATTGTTAACGACCAAGACACATTTTTCCCTGCGAGATGAATAAAGTTTGTCATTGTCATTATCACCCCAGCAGAAAGACAGAGATACTCGATAAAACGTTTCCCAATCCGAGAATCGAACTCGACAGGTTTTCTTTTAAGTTTTAGTAGAGGTTTTACGGCGCTCCCAACTGCATAAGGTCATATGAGCGCCAAAAGGGTGGATGTCAACACAGAAGTCCTTACAGGGAATCAGACTTACTCTGTTCACCTCTCTAGCTTCAGCAGCACAAAGTCTGCTTCGACTATCAAGGCACCCCGAAAATAGCGGCTCACAAAAGTGTGACAAACTACAAAAGAAGGAAAGGAAAACGACGATAGTAAGGATTAGGAAAGAAAAAGCAGCAGTTCCCTGTTGTAGTTCAGGCACAGTTATAATGAGCATGACATTGTTAGATCAGTCCATTTACAACTCTACTCTACATTAGAATGATAAATGCCTCCACCCCCACCCCCCCTCCTTTGGGAATGGCCTCAAGACACTTGAGTCAGTGGCACCGCCCCGTGGAGTGGGTTTCCTTTGAGTCACCGTGAGGAGTTGGTAAAGTCTTTGCTCTCATTTATTTGACCTAGTGCAGTTGCGAACGACGTAAAAGTGTGTAAAATTCTTACCAAAAAAGCGAAGTTACTCATGTTGCCGAGTTTACATAATTGAAATTGATCCGAAAGTGCATTGAAGGTTTTAAAATACATCTTTAAAATATGTTGTTTCCCTCGGGTTTTAGTTTGTCTGTTTGTTTGTTTGTTTGTTTGTTTGTTTGTTTGGGGGGGGGGG
>NW_004797797.1:218523-219687 GCF_000002075.1 Aplysia californica
TTGTTGTTGTTGTTGTTGTTGTTGTTGTTGTTGTTGTTGTTGTTGTTGTTGTGTGTGTATTTTTTGTAATGGGGGGAGAGAAAGAGAGAGAGAGAGAGAGAGAGAGAGAGAGAGAGAGAGAGAGGGGGGGGGACATAGGAAGAAAGAGAGAAATAAGGAGAATGGAGAGACAGACAAAGAGAAAGAGATAAAAATGGTGCATGAATTAGAATGCATTTGGGCAACACACTTTTAAAAACCTGCAACACGTTGTGGTAATATAGCTCGTTCCCTTTCGTCTGACCACGGTTAAAACAGCATTAAATCAAACCGCTTTGTTTAATCCTTCTCGGTCTTTGCATGTGGGTTTTAAGTTAAGAGACCTGCATAATCTGAAAGCCCATTCATAAAAGTCACTGCAAACTAAGGTTCCGACACGTTTTCTTTAATGTAAGCCTAGAGCGGGTAAAAAAATAATAGGTGATTTACAGCATACGCCTACAACATTTCAAAGTTGACATATTTTCCTCAACACCACACTTTAACGTACACACCAAAAAACACAATCCAAGAGACGGGGTGAGTAATTTTCGAGACTCACGTGGAGCCCGTCTAGACAGTCGGATGATGAAATCTACAAGCTTACACTGAAATGTGGGGGCAGGGTGGTGTCGCTGTCTCAAAATGAGCAATTTGTAAGCAAGGCTACTGTAAGTCATTTATTTTAGTGATCCTGTGTATGCATCCATAGAGCGGTTTTTAATATAGGGCCCAAAGAGAAAAAAACCCGTTGTTACTGGATCAAGATTTTTAAAAGAAATATTTGTGTTTGGTCGCTGGCCTTTAGGAGCATCAGGCAAAGTTTCGTGGACATTGGTAAATTCCTCAATGAGCTAGAACTTTTTAACGCTGTCAGAAGAAAGTGAACAAGCTATAGACATACACCTTTGTGACTGTCTAACTGACATAACAGTTGGTCCCTGTTTGTCTGTGTCCTGTGTTCTCCCTATCCACGTGTGTAACTCAGTTCTATGTATACACCACATTGATCATGATGTACACATGTCTCCCTATCCACGTGTGTTACTTAGTTCTATGTACACACCACATTGATGTACACATGTCTCCCTATCCACGTGCGTAACTCAGTTCTATGTACACACCACATTGATCATGATGTACACA
>NW_004797797.1:220457-221757 GCF_000002075.1 Aplysia californica
TGTGTGTGTGTGTGTGTGTGCGTGTGCGTGTGTGTCTGTCTGTGTGTGTATGTGTGTGTATGTGTGTATGTCTGTGTGTGTATGTGTGTGTATGTGTGTGTGTGTGTCTGTGCGTGTGTGTGTGTGTTGATTGCCTGTCTGTTAAGCAACTTGTCTATCAATGTTTGTTTGTGTGTTTGTTTGTCTGTCTGTCTATTTGCTACTCTATCTGATTGTCTATTTGTCTTTTCCGTCCATCTCTGTTTGCCTCTCATTCTGTTTATCTGTCTATCTATTAGTTTGTCCCTTCTGTCTCTGTGTGTTTGTCTATTTGTGTGTTTGTCTATTGGTGTGTTTGTCTGTCTGTCCGTCCACCTGTTTGTTTTGTCTAGTGCCCCACTGCCCGTGTCCCTACAGTACACAGATGTCGAAACGTAGAGTGAGCCGGCCTCCCCTCACCAACTTCCGTTTCTTCAGCTCATCAAAGGAGATGTCGTCTGTAACCCACCCCACCCGCTCCCTCCACTCACGAGACTCTCCACTGATCAAACCCTCCTTACTCCCCAGCTTACAGTCCCGTCCTGTCCCCTTCTCACTCACGGCCGTCACCGTCACCCTAATACATATCTTCGTCCTACTCATTGAGCCCACAGAGCACCTACACTGACGGCAGTTCAGACCCACTAACATTGTACTGCCTGTGTCAAATCCCACTGCACCATTCACTTCTGGCCGGCCGGCACCTATGTGCCACGCTTGACTGCTCTGGGATTTCCCACTCCCAACCCACCGGCCATCATAGCCCTTTACACACCACACGTGTGTGTAGGAATTACCGGCCGGCCCACACAGCCCCGGTACACCCACAACCTGACCCCCCGTCGCCCCTTGACCCGACACTGACCCACCTGACCCAGAAGCTGTCTGTCTGTGTGTCTTATTACTATTTGGCTTTGGTGTTTGTGAGAATGCTGGTTCGAATAATTCTTCTATCTCTGCAAGATATGCTGAAATATCTTCGGATTTTGAAACCTCACCCGCTACATGTTGATTAGATTTGTTCGCCAGTTCTTCCGTTTTTGTTTGGTTTTTCTTAACGACTGACGTCAGTTCGTCGATTTTTGATGATAGTAAATTTAATTGTGACGTCACAGCGGTGTTGTCGGACGTCATTTCGCCCATTTTTGATGATAGTAAATCTAATTGTGACGCACAGCGGTGTTGTCGGACGTCATTTCGCCCATTTTTGATGATAGTAAATCTAATTGTGACGCCACAGCGGTGTTGTCGGACGTCATTTCGCCCATTTTTGATGATAGTA
>NW_004797797.1:221857-222937 GCF_000002075.1 Aplysia californica
GTCTAGACACGATTACCTAAATACTTTGAAAAGTATAGTTGTATTTTTGTCTCTACTTATTACCCCCCGACGTATGTTACTAATAGCATTAGGTATCGAGGTATCGGTATCGATACCTTGAAAAAGTACTAGGTGTCGACATCGATACCTTAATTGTGGTATCGGCCCATCACTATTCCCTTCTCCCCACACACCGGCTGTCGTCCTCCACACCACACGTGTGTGTGGGAATTACCGTCCGGCCCACACAGCCCCGGTACACCCACAACCTGACCCCCCGTCGCCCCTTGACCCGACACTGACCCACCTGACCCAGAAGCTGTCTGTCTGTTTGTCTCATTACTAATTGGCTTTGGTGTTTGTGAGGATGTTGATGGGGGTTAATTTGTTTATGTTGTCAGCAATTTTGTTGTGGAAATATGCTGACATGTTGACGGATTTGGAAACCTCACCCGCTACATGTTGATTTGATTTGTTTGTCTTGAGTAAGTTGTTCGCCAGTTCTACCGTTTTTGTTTGGTTTTTCTTAACGACTGACGTCAGTTCGTCCATTTTTGATGATAGTAAATCTAATTGTGACGTCATGGCATAGTTGTCTGACATCATTTTCACCTCCAACATCTCCAGTTGCTGTGACGACGGGTCAGAAAAAGAAACAGCTCCCCCCTGGGCGCCACGAACCAATGGACTGGTCCTGTTTAGCATTTCCCAAAGGCCAGACTCCACTCTCTCCAAATGATCCTCGTGGAGCTCCACTTTCTTCACCCTCGTCTGCACGTCTTGCAACGTGCGCAGAACTTGGGCTGGAATATGAGGGTCACTTATGTAGTCATGGTCACAGACTTAGTGGACAGACAGAGAGATAGAGTGGACAGACAAAGAGATAGAGTGGACAGACAGAGAGATAGAGTGGACAGACAGAGAGATAGAGTGGACAGACAGAGAGATAGAGTGGACAGACAGAAAGATAGAGTGGACAGACAGAGAGATAGAGTGGACAGACAGATAGAGTGGACAGACAGAGAGATAGAGAGACAGAGAGATAGAGTGGACAGACAGAGAGATAGAGTGGACAGACAG
>NW_004797797.1:225013-226119 GCF_000002075.1 Aplysia californica
TGTGTGTGTGTGTGTGTGTGTGTGTGTGTGTGTGTGTGTGTGTGTGTGTGTTTGTGTGTGTGTGTGTGTTTGTGTTTTGTGTATTTCTCTAAAACAGTCTCAATCTTCAGCTTCCATAGCCCAGTCTGTGTAGCACGGCTGTAGCGGGTCAGGAACGACTGTACTACCAAAGATGGTGTACTAGATATCTAGTAGGAGAGAATGTTCCTACCACTCACTAGTAATCTAAGCCCACACCTCCCCAAACACTCTCACTTTCACCTGCAGCTCTTGTGGGAGAAATTAATTGTTCTGTTTCCAGGAAACGTTTTCACTTTTGTTTTCTCAGAACCCACTGTCTTTTTTTTTTTTTTTGTCCGTGCACAATACATGTTTGTGAGATCGATTTTAACCAGGGGCGATTTCCCGACAAACAACCCCCAACTCTCTCCCCTCCCCTACTCTTCCACCTTTCCTCTCCTTCTTCACGTTTCTCTTATTCCCCCCCCTCACCTTCCCCTTATTTCTTTATCCTCTTCCACCTTCTCCTCCCCTCCTCTGTCTCTTCTATTCCTCTCCTCCCTACCCCTCTCCTCTACTCCTCCCTACCCCTATTCTCACCTCCTCCCTACCCCTCTCCTCTTCTCCTCCCTCCCCTCTTCCTCTGCCTCTTCTATCTCTCTCCTCCCTACCCCTCCCCTCTTCCGCTGTCTCTTCTACCTCTCTCCTCCCTACCCCTCTCCTCACCTCCTCCCTCCCCTCCCCCTGGACCCGGGTGAGTAGATTTGCCGGTATAACACGCTCAGAACACTAACGTGCAATAAAGTCTACCGTTGTGGTTTTGTCGTCAGCTTTCATGCCATAACCAGTACCGTAGTGATTTTTGCACATGCTGTAACCACTACCCTAGTGACTTTGGCGTATGCTAAGAACACTATCTCTATGCTAAGAGGGTACAACTATAGTGAGACTGGTGTTTTCAGCTTCATGTGTGCGTCCATAGTGCGCACTAGCGCAGCCAAGTTTTTGTAGAGAGCAAAGAGTGTCTGCCTTGACAGTGTCTGGTCTGGGATACCATGATTCAAGTCTATGGACTTATCAGTGGAGTGGCGAGGTTGGGAGGGGGG
>NW_004797797.1:228435-230650 GCF_000002075.1 Aplysia californica
TCCTCCCTCCCCTCCTCCTCTGTCTCTTCTACCTCTCTCCTCTCTACCCCTCTCCTCTCCTCCCCATCTCCTCCCCCCTCCCCTCCTCCTCTGTCTCTTCTACCTCTCTCCTCCCTACCACTCTCCTCACCTCCTCCCTCCCCTCCCCCAGGACCCGGATGTACGGGTTTGCCGGGGTCTATCGAGAATGTTGAGAGCATGTGAGAAATTCGTAGATTGTACTATCCCCGTCGTTTTATGGAAGAAAAACTCTGAAATTATGTAAAGTGGGCCCAAAAACTCTGAAATTATGCGATTCTCTTAATTTGAACGATATCTCTGGGACATCAAAATGTAAAGGATAGCTCGGGGAAACCGAAATAAAATGGATAGCTCTGAGAAAGAGAAATGAAAATGATAGCTATGGTAAACTTAATGTAAAAGGAAAACTTGGGGGATCCAAAATAAAATATTTTATAGCTCATCCCTCATGTTTTCTACCTCACCGTTAATATTCTTTAGCTCATCCATAGTATTTTCTAGCTTTACTGTAACATTTTCTAACTCATCCCTATAACTTTCAAGCACATCCCTCATATTTTCAAGCTTATTCCAAATATTGTTTAGCTCATACACAATATTTTTAGCGCATCAGTTATATTTTCTTCCTAATCCCTAATACAAAGAAAGAAAGATATAAAAGAAGTTTTTTACCATCTAGCATAAGGCTTTTGTCAGAATGAGCGTAGATGTGTGTTGCTCTTAGAGTATGTATCTGTATATAACTCCAAAGGTCTAGTATTTAAATTCCTACATGTGGTTGAATGATGCATTTGATGTAAATGTACATTTTGTCAGCTTTACTTCTCCTTTCATATTGAATTTTAATGAGAGTAATATATATATGATTAAAATTTTTTTATGTATACCTGCATGTGTTTTTATGGTCCTGTACAGCCAAGGAAAATTTCCCTCTGGGATAATAAAGTACTATCTTATCTTATCTTATCTTATACTGTCTAGCTCATTATTAATATTTTGTAGTTCAGCAATAATATTTGCCAGCTCCTCCGTAGTAGTTTCCAGCTCGTCCCTAATATATTTAGCTCATCCCTCATATTATTTTACCTCCAGAATAATATTTTCTTGGTCATCGTAATATTTTCTAGCTCGTCTCCCAGTATTTTAAAACTTATTTTTAATATTTAAAGCTCAACCCTCACATTTTTTAGCTCATCAATAGTATTTTCTAGCTTATCCAAAATACTTTCTAGCTCGTTCGTAATATTTTGTATTTCATTAATACTGTTTTCTAGCTCATATCCATAATTTTCTAAATCATTCACAGTTTTTTCTAGCTCATGCCTAATATTTTATAGATTATCCCTCATGTTCTGTACCTCATCCCTAATAATCTTTAGCTCATCCCTAGCTTTTTCTAGCTTTTTGGTAATATTTTTAAACTCATCCCTATAACTTTCCAGCACATCCTTCATATTCTATAGCTCATCCAAATATGTTTTTAGCTCATCCCTAATAGTTTCTAGATCATCCATAGACCTTTTAGCTTACCCTCGGTATTTTCTAGCTCATCCCCAGGATGTTCTAGTACATTCCTATTATTTTCTTGCTTATCTCCAGTATTTTCTAATTCATCCCCAGTATTTTCTAGCTCTTTACCAATACATTTTAGCTCATTCCTAATATTTTGTAGTTCATTAATTAATATTTTCTAGCTCATCCCCAGCATACTCTAACTCATCACTCATATTTTCTACCTCATCACTAATGTTTTCTAGCTCATCCCCAGTATATTCTAGCTCATCCCCAGTATGTTCTAGCTCATGCCTATTAGTTTCTATTTGAACCATTTTCTAATTCATCCCCAGTACTGTCTATCTCTTCCCTAATATTTTATTAGCTCACCCCAAATATTTTTAAACTCATAAATGATATTTTTTTGCTCATCCCAAATATTTTCGAAGCTCAACACTCATATTGTCTAGCTCATTGCCAATTTTTTTAAAAAAGCTTATTCCCAGCTTTTTCTAGCCTATCCGTAATAGTTTCTAGCTCATTCACAGTGTCTTGTACCTCATTCCCAGTATGTTCTAGCTCATTTCTAGCTATCCGTAATTTCTTCTTCTTCTTCTTCTTCTTCTTCTTCTTCTTCTTCTTCTTCTTCTTCTTCTTCTTCTTCTTTTTCTTCTTCTTCTTCTTCTTCTTCTTCTTCTTC
>NW_004797797.1:231497-234747 GCF_000002075.1 Aplysia californica
AAAGTAGTAGTAGTAGTAGTAGTAGTAGTAGTAGTAGTAGTAGTAGTAGTAGTAGTAGTAGTAGTAGTAGTAGTAGTAGTAGTAGTAGTAATAGTTTTAGTAGTAGTAGTAGCAGCAGCAGCGTTGGTGTCGCAATAGTAGCAGCAGAAGTAGTTCTTGTACTGGAAGTATGAAGCAACAGCAACAACAGCAGCAACGGCAGCAACAGCAACAGCAGCAGCTACAATAGTAAAACAAAACTAATGCTATGAATATTAAAGATAGCATTAACAAGCACTTTGTTGCTGTTGTTTCATTGTTGACAATCTGGATGCAATCTTTTTTGTTCTTGGAATTATCTTACGCTGTGACCATGGGTGTGTACTGACACTATTCATTAGTCTCATCGCAAAATTAAACGTTTCAGTCGTGGTATCACTTTCTCATGATTCACTTATCACGCATCAATGAAGTTCTCTATTTCAATATGTGGCTTTGGTGTTATTAAGCCAGAGAGAACCTCCGTCAGCGCCATCTATGATTCTCGATTGGTAAAGCGGAAGCTGAGAATGTTTCTGAGTGTTCTCAGAGGATTTGCTGGGGTGGTAATAATTGTAAAGCGCATAGAGCAAGCTCTTGAGCATGGATATGCGCTATATAAATGCAATTATTATTAATTATTATTATAAAGGACCAAAAAACTAGTTATTGAATGAAAAATCAAAGTTCACGAAAAATGAACTGGCAATCTCTGTCAGGTTTATAGAGTAGTTCAGCCGTGTTAATGCTGTTCTTCCATAATGAATGTTAGTTCTTTTCAAAATATACAACTTTCTTGAACTTTTGGGCTGAGTCTGAGGATACGTGCTGGATCCTCATCTCGAGGAAGATGCCTGGTAAAGCTGAGTCTGGCAAAGACATTGGAGAAGACCGCGGACGATGACAACTGTACTTCAGCAAATGTGATGCAGCGTGGTGGAATCAGGCTCTCGTCACTTTTTGGGCATGAAGAGTTATTGGTATCATCTTAAAGCTTATTCACTTGTCTTTATTAAGATAAAAAATATCCATTTATCTGGAATACAAGTCGAGATATTTGCGAAGGAAAGAGGAGGGGGTCACCTGTTTTGAGAGGTAAAATTAGTGAGAAAATGGCTGCCAAAGATTAGTTATTTCCTCAGCTTAAGAGTCCGTGGTAACTGAAAATTTTAACTTTTGTGCCTTTAATCAACACTTCTCAGAAAAATCCACCCAGAAATGGGTTCTTTAATGGGCTCGAAAGGTGCTGAGTCAAAAAAACAAAAAATTGATAAAAATTCACAAACCTGCGGAAAAATGCAAGTTTCTTCATTTTAATTATTTTGACGAGAGCCTGATTCCACCACGCTGCCTCACAGATTGTCCACAGTTCACCTCTGTCATGGAGCCACGTTATTGCCCATTGCTATGACCATCAGCTCCGCTACACCATTGTGTTTTGAACATTTCACTTGCAGAAATTATCAATGATCTTCTTAAGAATGACCCTGAGTTTGAGAATTTATTTTTTATACTGTTGCCAGAGATTGCCACAGCTGTAGACAGCAGTCACGGGGGAATTAATGGACATGTTGGAAGGCGTCGGAGTGCATTTGGGGGGATGTATGCAGAAGGAATAAATTATTGCGACAAGGTTATGTACAAGTGCGGCAGGGAGGTGGGTGGAAGAGGAATGGAAGAAGGAAATAGTCAAAATGATCTTAGTTGGGTACTTCCTTCTGGAAAGAAAAAGATTGGCTAGCACAACTGGAGACGAAATGAGACCAAAAGGCTGGGGGAACAAAAGCTAGGTTAGCCGAATATAATATCTAAAAAGATGCTCTTGTCAGAATAATAGATACCATTGCGACGAATTCAGTTATGAGGAAAGAGACTGATTTTATGGAAGCAGTATGGAAACTCACATGGGTATGTAACGGACATTTGTAAATCATTTTTAAAAAGGTGATGTGATGAGGGGGGGAGTGCTTTCTGCGTCTGAATCAAGAGACCAAAGGTTCAGAAAATAAAGCGCATTCAGGTATTTTCAACAACGTAGTTTATGGAAGAGAGTTCGCTGACAGATCTTTATGTCAACCATCGGACTTTGGAATAAGATATATATATAATATATATATATGTATATATATAGAACGTCTGATTTCCCCATAATGCCACACAAATGTTTCTGTGTGAGTTGTGTTAGTAAATGGCTTTGTTGACAAAAACTCACTGTTTACCAAATATGTACCTCTGTTCTTGACTTAATTTTGAACAAATATCTGTGTATTTGTCACGACTCGATGGAATCATGCGCTCGTCATATTTTAGGCAGAATTATGTAGTTATTGGTATAATCTTAAAGCTTGTTTTATTTGTTGTTCTATTGGTAAAAAATCCCATCTATCTTAGACAGAAGTCGAGATATTTGCAATTGAAGGAGGTTAGGTAAACTGTTTCCTGGGGTAAAATTTGCGAGAAAATAGCCGCCAAAGTTTGGTAACTTCTACAGGTTTAAAGTCCTTGAAAACTGAAGATTTACACATTGTGTTCCATTAATCGACGTTTTTCAGTAACATTCACATACAAATGTATTTTTGTATATGGACCTACAGGTTGTTGGACCAAAAAACAAAAATTCGATAAATATTGCCAAACTAGAGGGCAAAATTCCTGTTCCTTTAATTTCATTATTTTGATGAGTGCTTGATTTCACCACAATGCCTCTCACACATTACACAATTATCGAAACCGTAAAAGGAAACAACTGCTGTCAACTGAGATGTGTTAAAGTATACAGAGTTGTGTCTCCTGTTGTCAAGGACAGTTTGGCGTCATTGGAAACCAAGATGGCAACAGAAAGGGAGGGGAGGGAAGAAAGGCGTGAGAAGTGAGAGAAATTTTATGTAAAGAACAGGCACACGACACACGTAGAACACACATTTTATCATCTGTTTCTTGGCTCAACTTTCAAGAGTTGAAATCAACTATAGCTTGTTTACTTTCGTCTGACCGCGGTTAAAACAAGATAAAATCAAATGTCTCTGTTCAATCTTCTCAGATCTTTGCATACGGTTCTAAAAGTTGGATGACCAACAGAATCGAAAAGTCCATTCATAAAAGTCACTGCAAACTAAGGTTCCGACACGTTTTTTAAAATGTAAACCTAAAAAAAGTAATAGGGGATTTACAGTATACACCTACAGCCTTTAAAAGTTGACATATTTTCCTCAACACCACACTTTAACGTCCC
>NW_004797797.1:237538-238612 GCF_000002075.1 Aplysia californica
ATTATTATAATAGATAGTATTTGTATAGCGCATATCCCCGCTCAATAGCAGGCTATATGCGCTTTACACTGATTCCTGCACACACCATGGCACGGCCTCACCCAAAAGTATTTGTTTGTCTGAAGCAAGCTAGGATGTTAAATTTGGTTGGGTCCTCTGTAGACTCTGGCCCTCCCTTCCATCGTGCCGTTCTAGTTGAAATATGGACTGACCTGAAAACATGTGACGTATTCCAAATACGACCTGGCCATCTCGCGCGATGCAGTGCCCAGTGAAGTCTGAGCTGGACGTGATGGGGCTGCAGTTCTATGCAACAAACTAGGTCCCTAGCACGAAGGTTCCCCTCTTTCAAACGAAGAAGAACGGTCGTGACAAATATCGGATTATCGTTTATAAATCTTTTCGACTCATCTTTGGTCTTTTTTTAAAGCCCGTTGAAATTGATTTCTCAAACGTTGAGTTAAGATGAAGGTGTCCTCTCTCTGTTTTGTCTTTCTGCGCTCTACTTGCTTTGGTACGTCCATTTTAGGAGTCTATCGTTACCATTTGACCCCGTGTGGCATACACAGTGTGTTTGTTCACGTTGAACCTCCTCGCGACTAACGGACGTGGAATACCAACCAGGTGCATTTCAATAATGTGATTTCTTTGTGATTCATTCAACCGAAGTACGGTAAATCGATGAAGACGAAGCCACTTTTATGTAGTGAAAAATTTTGAAAGAGTCCAACTTTACGTGTGTAGTTTTTTTTATTTCAAAGTTACCCACACATTTTCACAGTATTTGACCAAAATTTCCAAACCCTGTGAATGACATCGTCAGACAAAGCGATAGATTCGAACACCTAAGTGAGTACAGTTCACAAGTAACAATGAGCTTGTGGGACATGTGGTAACATTTTCCAAGTAATTGGATGTGCAATTTTTTTAGCTAAACGCTCTTAAAATGTGTGAAGTTAAAAATGTTAAAGAGTATTAATAAAATCATATATGTCATTATTATCATCATTCTTCTTCTACTTTTTTGTATTACCGTCGTTGCTATTATTGTTTTATTATTATTATTAATATTAT
>NW_004797797.1:238863-241242 GCF_000002075.1 Aplysia californica
ATTATTATTATCATTATTATCATTATTATGAGATAGTTACCTGACAGGTATCAGTTCCTCCGGCAGCGACTCCAGCGCAGATGATCTTGGGATACAGATAGCCCATGTACATAGAGCACACGTCACGGCTCAAGATGGGCAGAGACACATGACGTATTACGGAGGGCAGGTCGGCAAATGTGACGTCACCGTTCTCTGTGTAGAACAGGAAAGATTTTTACATGATGATGGCGTCGGTCGCCTGGCATAGTGGTTAGCCACCTCAGACTCGCAACCGTAAGGTTGTGGGTTCGAATCCTGTCACGTGCCCATCGTTGTGTCCTTGGGAGATTCACTTTACACGAATTGTCTACACTTCACCCAGGTGAAAGAGTGAAAGATCTTGTCAGTTTATTAGAGTTTGAGCACTTAATCGGCTGCTTGCACTGTGGGCTTACGGGGAAGCTGGGAATGTTTTTGGGTGTTCTATGGTCTGCTGGGGTAATAATAGAGTGTGTAATGCGCATATAGCTTGCTTTCGAGCGCGGTTATGTCCTATTTCGTTTTATGCATGTAGTGGCATAAAAGCAACTCTGAGAGCAATGGGGAGGAGGATGATGGCATAAGAATAAAAGACCAACAAAAAAAAAACTCATACAAGAAATACGAAAGAAAACAAGAGTGACAGATATTCCGAAATTTAAAACTGCTTCAAAAATGGAAATGTACTGGTTACATCGACAGAATGAAGGACAATAGATGGACCCTCCAAAATGTAGCATTTGGAATGGAGACCTAGTACCGGACAATGGTCTAGAGGTAGACCAGAAAGGAGGTGGCTGGAGGACATGAAAGAGAGGATGGGTACAACCTGGACACGGAAAAAAACTGATAGAGCAGAGTGGAGGTCGTTGTTGGAGGGAGACATCCTGCACGGGACGAACAACGCCTAGAAAGAAAGAAAGAAAGAAAGAAAGACAGAAAGAAAGAAAAAAAGAAAAAAAAGAAAGAAAGAAAGAACAGCTGATAGAACAGAGTGGATGTTGTAGGAGTGCTACATCCTGCAGGGGGACGAACAACGCCTAGAAAGAAGGAAAGGAAAGAAAGAAAGAAAGATAGAAAGAAAAAATGAAAGAAAGGAAGGCAGGAAGGAAGGAAGAAAGATAGAAAGAAAGAAAGAAAGAAAAAAAGAAAGAAAGGAAGGCAGGAAGGAAGGAAGAAAGAACGAAAGAAAGAAGAAAAGAAGGGAAAAAGAAGAAGAAAAAAAGAAAGAAAGAAAGAAAGAAAGAAAAAGAAAGAAAGAAAGAAAGAAAAACATTATTATTTACTGCTTTTCATTTTGGACGATATTTCTCTGCCTTAAGATTACAAAGTTGTCTCTTACATTTTTGACTGATTTGAGTAACTGAGACCCTGAGGTCAGAATCCAAATATGTTATGTCTTATGTTCTTTCTAAAACATAATACCATTTGGAATCGTTATCCAGACGTTCAGAGAATTACGACTACATTCGACAAAGTTTGACATGTTGTGAACCCCGAAAGATTAAATTTCAAATTTCTCAGATCGAGGTACTCAGCAGATACAGCTTTGTGATAGATATATCTTAATTCTTGTTCCTCCTTTTCTTTTTTCTCAGAGACACAGACAAAGAAAGGCAGGGAAAGAGAAACAGACAGAGATATAAAAAGACGGAGAGAAAGTACAAAGTTAGAGAAAGATAAAGACAACAATAAAGAGATGAGAGAGAGGGAGAGAGGGAGCAGAAGAGAGAGAGAGAGAGAGAGAGAGAGAGAGAGAGAAAGAGAGACAGACAGACAGACAGACAGACAGACAGACAGACAGACAGACAGACAGACAGATAGACAGACAGACAGACAGAGGCAGAGACAGAGACAGAAAGAAAGACAGACAGACAGACAGAGACAGAGAGAGAGACGGAGAGAGAGACACAGACAAAGAAACATACAATTATACACAGCGACACACAGACACAGGGACATATAAAAAAGAAGTAAGAAAGAAGATGGAGAGAAAAAACAAAGTCAACGAGGAGTAAAGACAGCAACAAGAATTCCTCGACTCACTCTCGTGTGTGGCACCCCATCCACTGGCCACGCACACTTGAGCATCGAACTTCTCGCCCGCTGTAGGCAGACAGATAGCTTTGGTTTTGCGAGCTGTTGTGTCCACAGATTTGGTCAGTTTGACCAGGGCAATGTCGCTGTTGGTATCTTTGCTGTAGCTGTGAGGGGAGATAAATAGATAAATCAGATAGAAAAAGAAAATACATAAATCAGATAGAAAGAGAGAGAGAGAGAATGATATATAAATAATATAATATATCATTATATTCTAGATAGATAGACAGATTTGATAGATAGATAGATAGATAGATA
>NW_004797797.1:246710-249210 GCF_000002075.1 Aplysia californica
CAGCAGCAGCAGAAGCAGCAGTATCAGCATCAGCAGCAGCATCAGCAGCAGCATCAGCAACAGCAGTAGCAGCAGTGCCTTTCTCGCCTTGGATCTGTGTCGTACATAGGCCACAAATAAACACTTTGTCTCTTTCCCTACTCAGGGCCAGTCTCTATATTTTCGTTCACGACTTGAAATCACGAAAACGTCTTCCTTGAACAGTACCTATGGGTAAAGCAGGCGTATTTTTGGAACTGTATGAGAGGCAGTGAGTTGGTCTCTAAGTCTTTGCGAGGCGGGAGCCAATTTGCTACCCTAGGCTCACAAAGGTGTAGGGGACTCTCATGGTCAAGAGGTAACTGTGGTTGCCTGTTATCCTATAGAACGCGGGTTCGAAACCTGACAGCGGTGGAAAAGTTTTTTCCCTTAAAAAAGTGTCTCCTTTCACCTCCTGTCCAGCACTCTAACCATGTTCTGTCGTCTGCTTTTTTCTCCCCTTTCTGCCGCCTCTGGTAAAACTCTTACCAAAATAAAAACCAGATTTCTGCTTACGGCTTGTTTTCGTGCATTACTTGAATTTGCGAGATTGTTTGTGGTTGTTTCTTTTTCTTCTGGGAACAAAGTGCCTAGAGATAAAGTGGGCCTACTTTCGGAAACTGCAGGAGAGCAATTAGTTGTCTCATAGTCTCTGATGGGCAGGAGGCACTCTACTACCTTAGAAGTACAAAAGTTCTATCTGCTCAGTACCTGTTTTTGAGAATTTTAACGTTAAAAAAATTGAGTTTTACAACATGTCAAAAACTTTTTCTTTTCGAATGCAATTTTTAAAATATGTCTTGCTAACGGCTCCGAATTATCGTACGATTTGGATAGAGCAGATAGAACATTCGTTTTTTTACCTCATGGTTTAGTAACTCAAAATGGCCTAAAACGTCAGAGAAAACGTTTTTAAATCTAAGGTAGAGAGTTGTCAACGTCTTCTCTTTATAATTTATAGATGAAACATATAAAGTGCATAATAATTTTGCACGATTTTAGAAACTTTCTTGAATTCCTATCGTTCTCGAAAAATTAATTTTAATGGGAGCTAGAAAAACAAATAAAGAAGTCTTGGTTGGAGCAAATTGCAGACGACAGCGTATGACGAATACACGAAATCGGCAGGCAAAGTTCATTGGACACACAATGCGGAAAGAAGCATTGGAGAATATTGTAACATCAGGCAAGTTTGATGGGAAGAGAGGCAGAGGCAGACATAGGGAAAAGAAAGTGGACAGGATGACAACATGGCTGGGAACAGCAAGAACAACAGACAACATTGCTGCAATGCAAGACAGAGTGAAGTGGAGGTCCATGATCGCCCACGCCAGTCGGCAAAGCACCGGAAGATTACTGTTTTCAGTCTCAGTGATAGATTTGGGGCACTAGCAACGCAATTAGGTTATATGATTTTTTAAAAAGATATGTGCCGAAGTTTAGAGGTGTTACAAGAGAGTAATATACACACAAAAAGGAGGAGAGACAAGGACGATAGGAAACAGGGAGCAAACCATACCATACCAGACCACCCGCCAACCACCCAATAAGCTACCACCTGGTTCGGAACACCTGGCACAGGGTGACTTAACTAATCGGAAATGAAAACCACTTGCGCAAAAAAAGAAAGAAAGAAAGTAACGACAAAATGAGCAAGACGGAAACACAAAAGCACAAAAAAGCATAACAAAAACAAAACAAAAACAAAACAAAACAAAACAAAAACAAAAACAAAAACAAAAAAAACAATGTCCGGTGCTCTTTGGGCTTTAATTACCTCCGAAAGCAAAACTCTGGAAGTCATCAAACTATGGCAGACATTTTATCGTCAGCTTTTCCACTGACATGAGGCCACGCCCACCCTCTTCAACCTTGACAAGTCGCTAAATCAGAATTGCAAAGTTCAACCTCACATGTTTGGCCGTTTTTGCGTTAACTCAGACCATGAGGTCAGAAACCAAATTATGTTCTAGGCCTATCAGCTCTGTTAAAATTGCAAGATTACTCGGAGTCACTATCAAGATATTCAAAGAATTCCATTCGAAAAGCGCGCTATGTTCTGAAACTCAAACATTTTCAGGCCAAAGTTCTCAAAAACTAGGTACTGAGCAGATAATATGAGTGTACTATTAACTCCATAACCCCCCCCCCCCCCTGCAAAAAAACAAACAAAACAAAACAACTGACTATTGCCTGATTCCACAGTGTCACGAGAAATATAATGTTTCTTTCATTAATACTGTCTCCACTCAATGCCTTGGAAAAGAGAAAAAAAATATGTTAACATTTTAATGTAACAACGTTTTTATTCTCGTTTGTGACCTCGGGAAAGGCTACAGCTGTCGGCAAGAATCACGAACGCCATTTCCTTTCGCTTCGTTGTTTCGTTAAAAAGAAGTCTTATATATAATATTTGGTAATTTTTAGTTGAAAGGAGTTACCTTCTTCGCCTGATGTGTTACTTCTTATCTTTCGTTTGTCA
>NW_004797797.1:250718-252085 GCF_000002075.1 Aplysia californica
TGTATCTGTGTGTGTGTGTGTGTGTGTGTGTGTGTGTGTCTGTCTGTCTGTCTGTGCGTGTGTATCTGTGTGTGTGTGTGTGTGTGTGTGTGTGTGTGTGTGTGTGCGTGCGACTCTTAAAAAAATGGTTTTAAAAAAACGTTTGACTTGCGCGGCAGCTACATGACTTTAATACTAATAATAATAGATAGCATTTGTATAACGCAAGCCCCCGCTCAACAGCAAGCTCTATGCGCTTTACAATCTATACTCTTACCCCAGTAGACCTAACAGCATTCTGAAACAAATTCAACTTCCTGTCCGTTTAAGTGCGCTAAAACACTAACATCTTATTGACAAGATCTTTCGCTGTCTATGGCCCGGTACCCATTCCCACCTGGGTGAAGTGAGGAAAATTCGTGTAAAGTGTCTTTCCCAAGGACACAACGTCAGGCTCGTGGATCGAACCCCCGAACCCGCAACCTCACGATTACGAGTCCAATAGCCGAACCATTAATATATAAGAACTATAATGCCTCATGTCTATTAAGTACAAATAAAATGTACTATCAATCCGCAGTGCTAAAAATTACCGTCATCTCACTGGTAATAAAACAAGCTGACCTTTTAGTTGTAGTTTCAGTAATACGTGTTGCCCATGGGGGGATCGTGTCAGGTCGGGGTGGTTTGCTAGCCAGATAGAGGACACGAAGAAGCTATCGTGGCACAAGCCAATCGCGCCCGACTTGTCGCCTCAAAAACATTCGGGTTTGTTTTCAGGCGACGAGTTGGCGATCGACCCGACCCGACCCGATCCGATCCACAATGGGCACCTGGTATAAGAAAGAATTTTACAGCATTTACAACCCAATAGGGTCATAAAAGCGTTGAAGATTAGAGGTGTTACAAGAGAATAACAAACGCAAGCAGGAAAAGGAAAGGTAAGGAGGCTAGATGTTTGGTAGGAAAGCTGGAAAAAACCACACCAGAGCACCTGCAAACCTACGGCAAACAGGCTAATCTACCGTATTTTACATTCTTTTTAGTTAAATGTCGGTGGCAAAAAGGTTGGACTCTCGGAATCGCAACCATAAGGTCGTGGGTTCGAATTCCGTCAGGGGCCAGGCGTTGTGTCCTTGGGAAAGGCACTTTACACGAATGTTCCTCGCTTTACCCAGGTGGGAATGAGTACCCAGCTACAGAAGTGAAAGATTTGTCAGTGTTTGAGCTCTTAATCAGTTGCCTGCACTGTATGTTTCTCGGTAATCTTGAATGTTTCGGAGTGTTACATGGTCTGCTGAGGTAATAATATCGTGTAAAGCGCATAGACCTTGCTTTTTGAGCGGGAGTATGCGCTATTATCATTATCATTATTATTATTATTATTA
>NW_004797797.1:252825-255322 GCF_000002075.1 Aplysia californica
CCCCACATACACACACAGTCTCACCTGTAGCTGAAGTAGGTGCCCTCTGGACACTCCCCTAAGATGGCGTTGACGCACACACCATCAGTGTGACCGCTGCAGGCTGAAGAGAATTATCATAATTTATAGAAATAAATGTGAGGCATCGTGGTGAAATCAAGCGCCAGTTTTTAAAAAATGAAATCGAAGAAATCCGCTTTTTTTCGGCCAGTTTGGACATATTTGTCTGGGGGTTTTTTAAATTTCACTTTTGGGTTTGGGGGGAGGTGGGGGAGGGGGAGGGGGCGCTCAACACATTGTACGTCAACTCAAAAAAACATTCCTATAAGTGGATTTTAAGGAATAAAGTTAGTTAAAGGCACGAAAATGTAAATTTGCAGTTTCCAAGGACTCTCAGGCTATGGGAGTTACCAAACTTTGACGGCTATTTTCTAACTAATTTTACCTCTGAAACCAGGGAACCCTGGTCTCCTTCAACCGCAATTATTACGACTTCTCTTCAACATAGATGGATATTTTTTCACCAAAAGAAAGTCAAATAAATAGACTTTAAGATGACACCTATTAAGCCCAAAATGCAGAAGAATTGACGAGCGCTTGATTCCACCACTCGGGACATAAATGTAAAGTAAAATAAAATTGCTCCCGCATCCGATCCCGACATTGGGGATTGTCCTTTTAGCGAGAGAACTTCCTGGGCCTTTGGCATACTGTGTTAGGATGGCTTCCATGTGATGATTTTGGGCCAATATCTCCATTTTGGGATTGCGAGAAGTAATTCATTTCGTCAGCACGTCTCACATATAGTCTGTGGCTCATCAACAAGCAATAGATGGAATAATTTATCTCATGAAATGTTCATGTGTGATATAAAAATATTATTATGTTATTGGATCACTTTTAGCCTCAGTTTTGAGAGTTTGGGTATTGTAAACGTTTTCCACCTACTATTTGTCTGTGTGCCTGGAGAAGCATTCACGTAGCCGAAAATTTTAGATGTTGAAATAAGGGCATATTCTTGTAACCAATTTCATGCTGAGCACGCTGTTTTAGAACTTTTTCAAACATTTGAGTTCTTTTAAAGATATGCTACATTTTGTAACACGTGTGGAAAAAGAAACAAAGTTAGGAGAAAAAAGCAACAACGAAGTTCTAGCACATTTTTAACGTTTGGATAAAATACAACATGTTGCAAAAAAAAAATTAAATTAAAATTATTTTTTTTCATTACTAGGTCTTACAATTTAAAAAAAAATATATTTCGACTTTTTAAAAAGTTTTTTTTTAATGGTGAAACGTGTGTTTTCTGGTGGAACTAAATTCTTGACAAGGATTTTCGGACATTTTACGCTGTTGCTCAAAAATAGTTTTACCGAAAAGTGCGACATTTTTCAGGGCATAGATACATTTATTTATTCTTTGGAATCGTTTAACGCATTTTGCCAAGCTTGCCCATGCAAGGACTGTATAGCATTGATTTTTTTTCAACTATTATTACCCTAGCAGCCCTTAGAACTCAACTTAAAAACAGTCAAGGCTTCCCGGAAAGCACACAGTGCTAGAAGCGACTTACACGCACTCAAAATGGGCTTGTAAATGGTCTGATTCATCAATGTCATGCTCATAACTGTGCCTGAACTGCAACAGGGAACTGCTGCTTTTTCTTTCTTAATCCTTACTATTGTCATTTTTCCTCTACTTCTTTCGTATGTTTATCACACTCTTGTGACCCACTATTTCCGGGTGTGCCTTGGTAGTCGAAGCAGACATTGTGAGGTTGAAGCTAGAGAGGTGAACAGAGTAAGTCTGATTCCCTGCTGTAGTAAGGAGTTCTCTGTTGACATCCACCCCTTAATGCTCATATTATGATGTTTTGCAGTTGCTAGCACCGTAAAACCTCTACTAAAACAAACCAAAAAAAAGTCATGAGACAAATGTACTAACCCGCCTCGGCGTAGGAAGCGGTGAGGGCCACACACAGTGCCACAGGGATGAGAAAGGAAAACATTCTGACCAGGGACAGAAAACAAAAAGGAGGCAACTTCTGCTGCTCTGTAGAGGAATACAGCTGGAATCGCTGACATTTATACGCTGGAAAAGTGTGCAAACTATAACACTACGTGTGTGCGTCACGTGGTTTTTGGAATCACTGGTATGTATTTTGTGGCACGACATGGTGGAATCAGGCGGCGCCGGTAATTTTGGGACATGTGGAGTTAGTGGTGTCATCTTTTCTTTTGTTTATTTGTCTTGCATTCAATGCAAAAAAATATATATAATTCCCATCTATTTTGAACATACGTCGATATTATTTGTTACTGACAAACGTTGGGGTCACTTGGTTTTAAGAGGAAAAATTATAAAGAAAATGGCCGCCAAAGTTTGGTGACTTCCATAGCTTGAGAGGTTTTGGGAGATGGAAATTTACACTTTTGCGGATTCAATCAATGTTTCTCAGTTAACTTCACACACACACACACACACACACACACACACA
>NW_004797797.1:258240-263476 GCF_000002075.1 Aplysia californica
CATCTATAGAAACACCAATACAAACATCTATAGAAACATCTATACAACTATACAAACATCTATAGAAACATCTATAGAAACACCAATACAAACATCTATAGAAACATCTATACAACTATACAAACATCTATAGAAACATCTATAGAAACACCAATACAAACATCTATAGAAACATCTATACAAACATCTATACAACTATACAAACATCTATACAAACATCTATACAAACATCTATACAAAAATCTATACAAACATCTATACAAACATCTATACAAACATCTATACAAACATCTATACAAACATCTATACAGACATCTATACAAACATCTATAGAAACACCTATACAAACACCTATACAAACACCTATACAAACATCTATACAAACACCTATACAAACATCTATACAAACATCTATACAAACACCTATACAAACATCTATACAATCACCTATACAAACACCTATACAAACACCTATACATATACAAACACCTATATAAACACCTGTACATATACAAACACCTATATAAACACCTGTACAACTATACAAACACCTATACAGACATCTGTACAAACATCTGTACAAACATCTGTACAAACATCTATACAAACATCTATACAAACATCTGTACAAACAACCGCTTCCCCGTAATTCCATTTTGTGATTTTTTTATCAACTACCAAAGCAACATTGTCCAAGACGGACATTTTTATGTGTGAAATAACCACGTTTTTCTCTCCTTGACCTTGTTGTCGACGTTGTAATTGTTGTTGTTGTTGTTGTTGTTGTTGTTGCTGTTGCTATCAATCCAGCAACTGCTCGGTCGTTGCCCTTCTGACCAATGCCAGACGAAGAGCACAGGGCAGGAAGGTGGCAGAGTGACACACTGGAAAGTGTGAGGGTATCAATTTTTCACCTGGTAGCATCAAAACTTCATTTTTATTTTGTCATGTGATGCATTGTTACTGATAGGGATAGACACTCTACGGAACATTACAGCAGCTGCAGGAAACCTGTACTTTTCATTCACTAAACGAGGGGAACAGGGGAAAATAGTACAGAGTGACAAGCTGGAAGAGGCGAGGGGATTAATTTTACCAGCTTGTAGACGAACAAGTTTGTTTCAGTTCAACTCTTAGTTGATCATTTTTGTTTTACCTCCAAGTTGTCGATCAGTAACAATACATCACATGACATTATAGATAAAATAGAAATGAAGTTTTAAGGCTACCAGCTTGAAGAATTGATATCCTCACACTTTCCAGTGTGCACTCTGCCACTTTTCTTCCCTGTGCTCTTCGTATGGCATTGGGCGGGAGGGCGAGGACCAAGCTGTTGCTGAATGGATAGCAACAACAACAACAACAACAACAACAACAACAACAACAACAACAACAACAACAACAACAACAACAACGACAACAACAAAAACGACAACAGCAACTCCTCGGCAATGTGTGACGGTCTTTGACAAGCTCTGCGATACCTCCGATTTCTCAATGTGTTGTAGCATTCTATACACTACCCAGAGTTGTCATTCTATACACTACCCAGAGTGGTCATTTTATACACTACCCAGAGTGGTCATTTTATACACTACCCAGAGTGCTCCTGTATTCTATACACTACCCAGAGTGGTCATTCTATACACTACACAGAGTGGTCATTCTATACACTACCCAGAGTGGTCATTCTATACACTACCCAGAGTGGTCATTCTATACACTACCCAGAGTGGTCATTCTATACACTACACAGAGTGGTCAATCTATACACCACCCAGAGTGGTCATTCTATACATTCCCCAGAGTGCTCCTGTATTCTATACACTACCAGAGTAGTCCTGGCACACAGAGGAGAAACATGGAGTTTGGGTTCAATCCTCGTTTAAGCCAAACGGCTGTTTTCACGTTTCTAGTCAGAACGTTTTGGGGGTGGGTTTTTTGTGGAGGTGTTTTTTTTTAGGGGGGGGGGGGGGGTAGGGGTGGGGGTGTTGTTGTTATTGGTGTGTGTTTTTTTTTGGGGGGGGGGTGTTTTTGTTTATTTTTTAGCCTTTACCACCCCTACCCCCACCCCCCCACCTATTTCCCTAAAAATTTAAACATAAAATTCAAATCTGATAAAACAAAACTTGGGATTCGAACCAGGAGCGTCCAATAATTCACAGTCCAGTACGATATCACCTCCATTCTGAACTCTCCGACGACAAAGGGTTAATTAATCAACTCTCATCATGACGAGCAGTTTTTGTTTCCCGCAGGAATAGTTAAAGGAAGGTCAAGGGAACTTAAAAATATAATTATTTATCTATGTCCAGGCGTCCCCATAGAGAGTGGGCTGAATTCGGGTGTGGCTCCAAGGAGGGGATAAGGCGTGGTGTTTTCACATACTTTTTATTTTTCGAAAATAAAAACAATTTTGAGGCAGCGTGGTGGAATCAGGCTCTCGTCAGAATAATCAAAGTGAAGAAACTTGCATTTTTCCGCAGGTTTGTGAATTTTTATTAATTTTTTGCTTTTTGGCTCAACACCCTTCGTGCCCATTAAAGAACTCACTTCTGTGTGGATTTTTCAGAAAAACGTTGATTAAAGGCACAAAAAATGAAAAATTTTCGTTACCAAGTACTCTTCAGGTAAGGAAATAGCTAATCTTTGGCGGCCATTTTTTCAATAATTTTACCTCTGAAAACAGGTGACCCCCCACCTTCTTCTTTCGCAAATATCTCGACTTGTATTCAAAATAAATGGATATTTGTTCATCCAAATAAAGACAAATGAGCAAGATTTAAGATGATACCTATAACTCTACATGCCCAAAAACTGACGAGAGCCTGATTCCACAACGCTGCCTCACAATTAATGAGCTAAGGGACGAAGAATAAAGGAGAATATTCGTTAGTGATGATCAAGGAGAAGGTCAGTAATAAGGACACGACAACACACATGTTAATAAATATGCAGGCATATTAGAGGAACAATAATAGTAAACAAAGAACAGTATTTTGAAGAAAAAAAATATTTAAAAAAAAATCAAAATGATTGAAAAGCTGATTTTGTGGACGTTTTAAGTCACTTCAGCATTGTTAAGGTCCTTTTTGCGAGGGCATAATGTCATTCGTTATTAAATTTATTATTTTACAATCTTGTCGATATGGCGAAGTATTGGGAATATTTCTGAGGCAGAACCACTGAATTCATCGCCCGTATCCTATAAGACCTAGCAAAAGGACTAACTTCTCCGCAAAACGACGCAAATTCAAAGCAAATGTCATAACGTTAGTTAAGTCAGTAATGGGGACAAAGCTAGAAGGACAGACAGATAAGTTTGTGGGAGAATCTATTTCATGTTGTGAAAAAAACCCAAAACACACACACACACGCACACACATAATATACACACACACACACACACTCACACACACACACACACACACACACACACACACACACACACACACACATAACCAAACCCCCAAGCTTGCTGGAACAGCAAGTTTTGTGGATGTTTCGTGCTCTCTTTTAAAAATCGTTTCCTCCACGGTTTCGAAATGCCAGTTTTAAATAGTAATAATCTCTTAAAACATCACGTTTTATCTCTTAAACCATGTAATGTTATCTTGGTTACATTTTTTAGGATCTTCCATTTTCTTTCTTCCACCACCAGCATAATTAAGATTTTTTTGTGTAATAATAATAATAGATAGCATTTGTATAGCGCAAATCCCCACTCAACAGCAAACCCTAGGCGCTTCATAATCTAAACTATTACCCCAGCGGACCAGAGAGCATTCTGAAACAAATTCAACTTCCTGGGAAGCATGCAGTGTAAAACACTAACATACTGACAAGATCTTTCGCTGTTTATGGCTCGGTACTCATTCCCACCTGAATGAAGTGAGGAAAATTCGTGCAAAGTGCCTTTCCCAAGGACACAACACAACGTCGGGCCCGCGGCTCGAACCCCCGAACCGGCAACCTCACGATTACGAGTCCGGTAGCCTAACCACTAAGGCTTACACGGTCTGGCTATTGTCAATACACGTATAAGGATGTTATACGCCCCCCGATTAACACTGCAAAGTAGTTACTCTCGAGGCAGGACTTCCGATTGTACCGTCAATATGCTGTAGAATATATGTGTAATAAGAGATGAGGCAATTACCCTGGGCCCAGAGAGTAGTACATTGTATTTATTATGTCAAGGCTAGAGGAAGTGGCCAGGGGCAGATAAGCGTGGCGTCAATCACCCTATGTTTCATGAGGCGGTGGAATCAGGCTCTCTTCAATTTGGGAGGATGTAGAGTTATTGGTATCATCTTAAAGCTTGTTCATTTGTCTTGCTTTGGATGAAAAATAATATCCATTTATCGTAAATTAAAGTCGAGGTATTTGCGAATGAAGGAAGTGGCGGTCGCCTGGTTTCAGAGGTAAAATTAGTGAGAAAATGGCCGCTGAAGATGAGCTATTTCCTTAGCTTGAGAGTCAGTGGAAACTGAAAACTTACATTTTTGTGCCTTTAATCATAGTGTTTAATCAGAAAAGCCACGCAGGTGATCTTTCATGGGCATGAAAGTGAAAATTCTATAAAAAGGCAAGAACCTGCTTACAAAAGTCAGTTTCTTCACTTTGATTATTCTGACGAGCGCCTGATTTCACCACGCTGCCTAGCCTGTGCCTTGTGTACCGGATCGCTTTGGGAGACAGTGCGTGTGTTTCAAGTATCTTTGCCCAATAGAATAGGCTAACACTAACAATGCCACCTTGACAGAGACTGTGCCCACCATTTCGGAACTTCATGGCGACCATAAAAATGATTCCATTAGGAAACGGGACAGAGGATGCCCACGTTCTTTCTGGCTCGTTGAAGCAGAGGAAGATAGGACTAATGCTAACATTACTAAACGCAACCCCACATCATCACTTATCACCACCATCATTTCAAAAATCAACACCGCTCTCGGATCAATGACCTACATCTATAATCTTGGAATCTCTATCTGCTGTAACAATTACTTGTTATACTAATTGTGCACGTCACATACTATTGGACACCATCATACGCACTTTTTGCTACTTACTGAACAGATGGTGTCAGTCTCATAATAATGGGCAAGTTAAATTTAGAAATAATTTAATTATCTAGATCTAGGTCTTTTTTTAGCCACCTCGACCCAATTTAGAAAATTTAGGAAGGGGGGTATATTATTATTATTATTATTATTATTATTATTATTTCTAT
>NW_004797797.1:263672-266306 GCF_000002075.1 Aplysia californica
TTTTATAATTATTATTATTATTATTATTTTTATTATTATTATTATTATTGATTACGATTGTTGTCATTATTAGAAGTAGTGTTATTATCACTATTATTATTATTATTATCATTATTATTTGTATTATTATTAATGTTATTATGATTATTATTGTTATGCTTATTGTTGTCATTATTCTTGTTATATTATTACTATTATTATTATTACTAGTATTATGATTATGTTTATTATTATCATTATATTAATATAAGGCTTATTCACGTTCTACAGAGCACTCTAGGCGCTTTACAACTAATAGTACGCAAGCAGACCCTAGACTAGTCAGAAATATTCTCTGCTTTCTGGGAAGCACATACTGCAAGCTGTCGATCAAACGCGTCAAAACACTAACAAACTGACAAAATCTCCCACCAGGGTGAAGTTTGAAAAATTGGCGTAAAGTGGTTTATTCGCAGACACAAAGCAGGACCCTTAACAGGATTCGAACCCACGACCTAAGGAACTTCCCTAAGGAAAAGAGCTCAAAAGCATCTGGGGTTAGAGGTTCCTGAATTCGCCTACCCCCGTTGAAAAATAGGTCACCTCCTGTCGAAGAATCTGATCACGAACACACACACACACACACACACACACACACACACACACACACACACACACACACACACACACACACATACACATACACACACGTACACATACACACACACACACGCATACATAAATATACACACAAACACACACATACACGTATGACGCTTCTTTACCTACATCCCTCTCTCTCTCTCTCTCTCTCTCTCTCTCGCTCTCTTTCTCTCTCTCTCTCTCTCTCTCTCTCTCTCTCTCTCTCTCTCTCTCTCTCTCTCTGGCTTCGTCTGTGTATGTTTTGCGTATGTGTATGTGTGTGTGTGTGTGTGTGTGTGTGTGTGTGTGTGTGTGTGTGTGTGTGTGAGTGCGTGTGTGCGTGTGTGAGTGCGTGTGTATATGTGTGCGTGTGTGAGTGTGTGTGTGTGTGTGTGCTTCTTTAATATCAATATCCTCAACAGAAGGGAAAAAAGACACCGGAACTACAACCCTAGAGCAGTGTCAAATAAGGATTTGAGGGGAAGGGAAATTAACTTTGTTCATTTTTGTCAAGATAATGAGTTAAAAACTGCTCCATAAAAAGGGTATGCTCTAACTCAGCTTCCTCTCTGATTGTTTTTATCCTATTTGAGTCACACGACGCAGTCGAATAGGCGCTCATCAATTTTTTGGACATTTGGGAGTAATGACATCATTCGAAAGCGTGTTCATGTGTTTTGCATTCAATAAAAAAAACCCATCTATCTTGAATGACATCATTCGAAAGCGTGTTCATGTGTTTTGCATTCAATAAAAAAAAAACATCTATCTTGAATGACATCATTCGAAAGCGTGTTCATGTGTTTTGCATTCAATAAAAAAAAAACCCATCTATCTTGAATGACATCATTTGAAAGTGTGTTCATGTGTTTTGCATTCAATAAAAAAAAACCCATCTATCTTGAATGACATCATTCGAAAGCGTGTTCATGTGTTTTGCATTCAATATAAAAAAACCCATCTATCTTGAATGACATCATTTGAAAGCGTGTTCATGTGTTTTGTATTCAATAAAAAAAACCCATCTATCTTGAATGCCATCATTCGAAAGCGTGTTCATGTGTTTTGCATTCAATAAAAAAAACCCATCTATCTTGAATGACATCATTTGAAAGCGTGTTCATGTGTTTTGTATTCAATAAAAAAACCCATCTATCTTGAATGACATCATTTGAAAGCGTGTTCATGTGTTTTGTATTCAATAAAAAACCCATCTATCTTGAATGACATCATTTGAAAGCGTGTTCATGTGTTTTGCATTCAATTAAAAAAAACCCCCATATATCTTCAATGAAAGTCAAGTTATTTCCGGTTGAAGAAGGGGGGGGGGGGGGGGAGGGAGGTCATTCGGTTTCAGAGGTAAAATTATCGAGAATTTGTGAGGCATCGTGGTGAAACCATGTGCTCGTCGCATCCTGCTGGTTGGTAATGTTTATCAAGTTGTTGTTGTTGCCGTAACACTTGATATGACTTTTAAAAAACACATTTCTGTGTGGATGTTACTGAAAAGTGTTGAATAAAGGCACAAAAATTAATGGTAAATCTTTAGTCCCAAGGTCTCATTACCTATGGAAGTTACCAAACTTTGGCCACCATGTGTGAGACAGCGTGGTGGAATCAGGCTCTCGTCAATTTGTGGGTATGTGAATGGAGCTATATTTCTTGAGAGATCCAAAAAGGTAGAAGGTCTAGATATATTATAGAGATGTATAGATTGATTCTCTATTCCGTTTTTGTGGTTGTACACTCCAGAATTTCAAAGGTGTGAAACCAGTGTGCACGGCTAGTGAACAGAAACCTCACTCGTTTCCAATGGCGTCTTTGAAGACGGACTTTCTCAAGATTAGATCTAAACGAAACTAATGAAAAACTGAAAATTAAACTACAGGGACTTCAGGCTCCTCAACAAAACTATGCACCCTTTAAATTATTCTGAACCACCAAAAATTTTGTCAAATTCGAACGTTTAGTGTTTCAATAGTTTCAGGAGTCCAAAGTGACGGACTTTCACAA
>NW_004797797.1:268098-269338 GCF_000002075.1 Aplysia californica
CTGCTAATATACAGCGCTCGTTTAGTTTTTCTCTCAGTTGCTCCTGAGGAAGCCCACAGGGCGAAACGTTGAGCTATTAAACAAATTTAAACATTTTATATTGTTATTGTATTTTTGTCTAAAATTAAAACAAGACTCTCCCTCCTACCCTGCTTACCAAAAAATGATGATGATCATGATGATGATCATGATGATCATGACGATCATGATCATGAAGATGAAAATGATGATGATGATGATGATGCCGATAAGTGTTGAATGAGATTTTGTCGATAGTGGAAATTACCTCCTCACAAAGGAATCGAACCCACACCCACTCTGAGGTTCGAACCTGGGCCCTCTGCTCTGCAGTCTAACGTCATACCATCTGAGCTACGGGAGCGAGGGTCCGCTGAACAGATGGTACGGAAACGTAGAGATTATATAACTGAACGTGATACAAAAATGTGAGAATGAAATCGTATTTTGTTTTGTTTTGTGTTTTATTTTTTTTCTTTCGGTTCGTTTTTTCTTGAGAGAGGAAGCTCGTGGTTAGTTACGATAAGAAAGTATCAGCTCGTTGTCGCAACGCGGTGGAATCAGGCGCTTGTCAATTTTTGTGCATTTGGAGTTATTGGTATTATCCCGAAGCTTGTTTTAGTTTGTCTTGCTTTCGTTGAAAAAATATGCATCTACCTTGAGTACAAGTTGTAATGTTTGCGGTTGAAAGGGGTGAAGTCGTTTAATGGTTTCAGAGATAAAATTGACGAGGAAATTGCGTCCGCAGTTTGGTGAATTCCATTGCTTAAGAGTCCTTGGCAAATGCAAGTAATGTGCTTTTTTGTGCCTTTAATCAAAATTTCCAAAGACATCCACAAACTAATGTATTTTTTAACAGCATAAACGGTCTTGCGCCAAAAGAAAATGCACTAAAATTATAGTCAAATTGACAACAAATATGCCGGATTCTTAGGTTTTATTATTTTGACGAGCGTGTTATTTTACCACGATGCCTCACAATAGTGTTCCAACAGGGCCACGGTGCCCTTATTATCCACCTCTTGAGATAAAAAAACCACTTGACTTTAGAGAAAGATTTGTCAGTGACTTGTTCTAATAGGGTCTCTGTCTGTCTGTCTGTCTGTCTGTCTGTCTGTCTGTCTGTCCTATTTTGTCTGTTTCAGTCTCTCTCTCCCCCTCTCCCCCTCTCTCTCTTTTTCTCTCTCTCACCTTCTACATCTCTCTCTCTCTCTCTCTCTCT
>NW_004797797.1:270848-272390 GCF_000002075.1 Aplysia californica
GAGAGAGAGAGAGAGAGAGAGTGAGTGAGAGAGAGTGAGCCCTTTTTTTTTTACAAAAGGGTGAAGTGTATTATAATTCTTCATTCTTATCATCTGACAGAATTGCCCATAATTCTGATAGAGTTGGGTTTGTTTGGAGTTGTTTTTGTTTTTGTTTTTGCTCTTTTGTTTTGTTTTGTTGTTGTTGTTTTTTTTTAAACATATTATTTTAAAATCATGAACTGCAGTTACGTTTGCAAGTAACAATAAAAGACGAACAAGTCGCTATCATAGAACTACAAAGTTTTATCTGACATTTTTGGCTAAGACCACGAGTTTAGAAACCACATATTTGTCACGACGCGATGGAATCAGGCGTTCGTCAATTTTGGACATGTAAAGCTACGGGTACCATTTTAAAGTTTGTTAATTTGTCTTATTTTTGTTGAAAAAAATTCCCATCTACCAAGAAGAGAAGTCGATAGATTAATTTGCCTTTGAAAGAGGCAGGGGTTGCCTGATTTTAGAAGTAAAATTTGCGAGAAAATGGCCGTCAAAGTTTGGCGACTTCCAAAGTTTGAGAGTCTTCAGAAACCGCAAATTTACATTTTGCATGCCTTAAATCACCATTTTTTCCAGTAAGATCAGCTGAAAAATGTGTATTAAAAGGACCTTAAAAGTGTTGAGTCAAAAAACAAAAATGACAAACGGACAGAAAAATGACAGTTTCTTTGATTTCATTATTTTGACGAACGCCTGATTTTACCACGACGCCTCACATATTATTATTCTATCTGCTCTATCCAAATCACACTATAAATTGGAAATGTTATCAAGATCTGAAATGCTTTGCCAAGTACTTTAAAAGAAATCAAATCCTTTGATCCATTGAAATGTCAGCTGAAGAAATTTCTGTTTTTAAATTGATAAGATGGATATTGGAGTGATTTTCTTTTAGTCAGAACACGGCGTTTTATGATACTGTTGTATGTTGTACTGTATTGTAAAGTGCTCAGAGCCTGTGTACTTTATTTGGGGTTCAACGCTATATAAATGTCATTTATTAATTTTAAATAATCATTTGCATTTGAAAAAGCTTAACCATGTTTTGACACTCAAACATTTTTACGTAAAATTTCTTTGACATGGTACTGAGCAGATAAAACTTTGCAACTCTGGAATAGCTAAGAGTTTTATTTTAGTGGGTGTCATTGTGGAAAAACGAGAGCGCGCTCATATGACCTTGTGCAGTTGCGAGCGCCGAAAACCACTTTACAAAAAAAAAGGAAAAAAAGATGCGATCGTCAAATGTGTTCTTTATATTTTTTTAAAGACAGGTAATGACGTTCATTTCATAAGATATTTAATTATGAAATTTCAGTTTCTGATTCGGTCTTTGGGGTGAAATCAGGCGCTCATCAAAATATATTCTTTATCTGAAACTCTACAGGACAGGCAACAGCGTTGGATTTTTATAAAATAATATATAATTGTATTACATTTCTATCTATCTATCTATCTATCTATCTATCTATCTATCTTTCTTTCTTTCTATCTATCTAT
>NW_004797797.1:273749-276202 GCF_000002075.1 Aplysia californica
ATATGTGCGTGTGTGTGTGTGTGTGTGTGTGTGTGTGTGTATGTGTGGGCAATTCTCCTGAAAGTTTGAACTTTCCGTAACACGGGTATCAAATTTTAGAATTCAACCAAATATCTTGAAAATGTACTCTGTACATCTTTGACATGTCTAGTTTTGATCACTACACGGCTGAAGCTAAAGCTTGCTTGGTTTCTTTGGAAACGGAAATGAAGTTTAGACTAGTGCGCTATGGTCTTAAACGTTACAGGACACAACAACAATACAGTTCAAAACATGAAATGTAACAGAGGGAAAGAAAAATTGATTGGGGTAGCATTATGTCCTTTAAATTCATTGTTTGTTCACACAAATTTCAAAACATTTGTTAAAGAAGAAAATGCTTATCAAACAATCATAATGTCTTTAACGTTACCTTGCAAAAATCATTTTTCAAATAGAAAACGAGACTTTTATTTACAAAAATACTAATTCAAGTACAACTTTAAAAGAGTATTGCTATAAAACGGGTAATTCAATGCTGTAGTTTCAGCAAATATGAACAAAATCGATAAGTTTTTTCGGAAGCAGCATTAGCTAAATATAGTTGTCTTAAACGTTACAGGACAAAATATAAAAAAGGAGTGTGCAGAAAAAGGACGATTTGTTTCTTAAAAATAATATGCCCACCTACTGAGAATTAAAACATGTATTATAATACTTCTTTGGTGTTATCTGTCATGTTTTTAGAAAAAAAGACACCAACTTATTGACTCATTGAGCATATTATTGAGACTTCGCATTTTCGGGACAAAAATCGTGTGGCAGTTACAAAGTGGAACATGAAATTTCCCAATAGAGAACGCAGTAGCAGTAGCAGCAGCAGTAGTAGTAGTAGTAGTAGCCGCAGCAGCAGCAGCAGAGTAGAGTATCAAAAAAAGGTATTCACATCTCCTTCATTATCGCTACTAACATTGTCAGGCAGCAAACAGTGTTCTATCTTTCTGTGATTTCTTGTGACATTATTATGATGTTTACTTCCCACAAATGTTTCCATGTCATGGTGATCATATTGAAGATTATTTGGGACCGCAACGACTTTTAGTGAGTTATGTAGCATCCCATTTGGCACACTGTTGATGAATAATTCCTTGTCTGTAGCTCTAACAGGAAGATTGAAGCAAATTCATCACAGTATGGACCTCTACTTCCCTAACAGCTCTTTATGATTTCAAAAACACGTAACATTGCCATTGAGCATGAAACAAGTGTATGGAATGTTTACTAGCTTCCTTTCACAAGTCCAACTTCACTCAGCAAGGATGAGGAATTCCAATATGTCTTTTTGCCGATGTTTTGATAAAGAGATTTTTTGACGTACATCTTCCAACGTTTGCTTTCGAGCTGCTTTGACTTTTGGAAAGACTTTCATAACTCTGTGGACAGCTTGTTTGCATGATGAGGGTGTCTGTATGACACTTCCTCGAATATATTGAACCTCTTTTTTTTTTTCTCTGTGTCTTCACCTTTTTCCTTTTTATTTTCTTTTTTTTAATGGAACCTTTCTCTAGCCTAAGCATGGTCTGCCCTTTCCTTCTGCCCTAACCAAGATGTTGTTACTTCTCTTGTGTAGCTTTTCTATTTCTTTCTTTAGTATGGCAAGCCCAGCAAACTTACGTGTTGCGACTTTGCTAGTGGTAGTGGTAGGCAATTTGAGGTTTTCTTTCTTGTTTTTCTTACATTTCTTGACTTGTTCGTCGGTCTTTGCCTAGTGATTTGCAACCTTCTTTCCCTAGACGAACGTCTTCAGCTTTTTACGATTACACATCGATGTCACCCTTTGTTTTATTTAATCCGTCCTGGGAATCCTGAGTTGGCTCAGTCTTAAACTTTATTGTAATAAACTTTGTTCTTTTTCTTTTTTGGAATTTCGGTATTTGAAAGCAATGCATTCAGAGGTCTCTAGCGCTTTTATCGCTTGAAATGTACATGTGAGTACACGAACATACTATTGACAGTTTGCTTGACACTAGTAGATCTACAAAATTTCAGTGATTATAACAAGAATGAAAACGAGGAGAGCTAGAGAAAACTGTTTGTAAAAACAAAAATGAAAAGTAAAAGCAATCCACACAATGCATTTACTTTTATTCAAAGCAGGACATTATAGAATTGACCTCTTTTCAATTAATTTGTAGACCAAGATCTACCTATCCATCAGTTCTCCATAGCGTTTCCTTCTTAACACTCTTTCCGTCTGTCTCTCACTTTTTCTTTCTCAATCGTTGAGATGGGATGTCTTAAGTTAGTAGTCTGTTAGGTGAGTTTAACCATTAACATTTCATGCAGATAGAAAGAGGAATCACGACTCATTCAAACTGAATCTGCACATCTGCTTTGGTCGTCTGGTAAATTTCTCTTCAAGAGGTGAAATTCACCAAAACTTATGACGCATTTAAGTAATCGGGTTCACCTAC
>NW_004797797.1:276302-277287 GCF_000002075.1 Aplysia californica
AGAAGAAGAAGAAGAAGAAGAAGAAGAAGAAGAAGAAGAAGAAGAAGAAGAAGAAGAAGAAGAAGAAGAAGAAGAAGAAGAAGAAGAAGAAGAAACAAACACGAAGACGAAGACGTCGAAGAAACAAAAGGAAAAAAACGAGACACGATGTTGCCAGTATTTAATACCATTTTTTTCTACTCGTTTCCCCTTTCAGAAACTTCCAACAAGGGCCCACACAGATTCTCTGGAGCAGTCTGGGAACGTGACCTTGACCTTGAGTACCTCTGGCCAGGTAGGATTTGTGTCATTGTGTGTATTCTGTACATGTCTGGGTGGGTGGCTGTTGTTGTTGATGTTAGTGGTGGTGGTAGTTGTGTCTTCGCTGTTTGATTATGTCGTCGTCGTCGTCGTTATCATCATCTTCATCGTTGTCATCATCGTTGTTATCATCGATATCATCATCATCATCATCATCATCATCATCATCATCATCATCATCATCATCATCATCATCATCATCATCAAGAGTATTGGGTGGGTGGTTGGCGGGTGCTCTGGTGTGGTCTGCTCCTTCTTTCCTATCAAACATTTATCATCCTTATCTCTCCCTCTTTTTCATGTTTGTTACTCTCTTGTAACACTTCTAACCTTCCGCCCTTATATGACTTTATTGTGTTGCATGTTCCGTAAAACACTTACTAAAACAAGTAGTAGCACTCGTCTCGAAATTTTTGTTGTTGTTGCTGATGGTGGGGGTTTTTGCCGTCTTCCTTCCTACTGCTTCTGTGTCTGCGCATGGCGCATGGTATGTAAACGGGCTGGGATATCACTGGGGATTGCATATTGCTTGCAGCCTAGCCTGAACATTTATTGTTTTTCTTCGTGAATAGTAACAGGTCTGTCTATTGTTGTAGTTGGTCCTCCTTGTCTTATGGATGGGTGCATGGAGAGAGAGAGAGAGAGAGAGAGAGAGAGAGAGAGAGAGAGAGAGAGAGAGAGAGAG
>NW_004797797.1:278020-279248 GCF_000002075.1 Aplysia californica
ATACACAAACAAACACAGACACACACACACACACACACACACACACACACACACACACACACACACACACACACACACATACATACATTCCCACACATACAAACACACACACAGATAACAGAGATTTATCTTATCATAACTTGTAGACACAAAGAGGTTATAAATTATCTTTGAATCTATATATCAAATTTTCGACAAGGGAAACAACCAATAAAACATACCACTATCCTCTTCATGTTTTTTCTAGGATTACTTCCTTTGAAACAAATCTGTCGATGCGCCGTGAGGATTGAAACCAAGGTCTTTGGCTTATTAGTCCCTCATGATAAAACCTGATCTAGCTGTCCTGCCTTATATTGCCGACTTAGTTTGTGAGGTGGTCTGCTCCTGCTCTCCCCCCCCCCTCCTTCCCCTTACACACACAGATACACCCACACACCCATACGCGCTCACACACACCCACACGCGCACGCACAGGCACATACACACACAAATCCACACACACACACAAACGCATAAAACATACAAGATACACCCACAAACACACTCACAAAGACACACACATACACACACACATAATATACACAAACAAATACAGACACACAAACACACTCACATACACACACATACACACATACTTACACACATATACACTGACAAACATACATACACACGCACATGCACACACACATACACACACATACATACATTCCCACACACACACACACACATACACACACACTCACAAATACACCAAGCACACACCAAGCACTCACACATGCACACACTCACACACATACAAAGACACATACATACACATACACAGTAGCACACAGAAATATATACACATACATACACATACACAGACACATACACACAGATACACACAAACATACATATATACACACACCTGCACAGAGAAAACATACATACTCACACAAAAACACACACATACTCACTCACACACACACACACACACACACACACACACACACACACATACACACACACACACACACATACATACTTCCAAGAACAGACACACACACACATTCACTCACACACACACACTCACACCCACACACATCCAAGAACAAACACTCACACACACACACACACTCACTAACACACACACACTCACACACACACACACACACACACACACACACTCACACACATTCAAGAACAGACACTCTTACACACACACACACACACACACACACACACA
>NW_004797797.1:280583-283881 GCF_000002075.1 Aplysia californica
CAGACACACACACACACACACACACACACACACACACACACGCACTCACACACACACATACACTCACTTAGACACGTAAATACATACACACATAGATACATACATACAGGATACATACAAAGATACAAGCACACACGCATATACACACACATACACACGCATGCATACGTACACACACGTAGACACATAAATACATTCACATATAACTCTTATATTAATTACATATTATACACATACATAGAAACATGCACACACTCGCGACAGAACCGATAGGATCTTAATCATTCCTTACGTTATCCCACAAATCCCAGCCCAGCTGCCAATTGGGGTATTCATTAACCCACTACGTTCTACCAAGGCCGCTTCCTACGGTTGAATGAATTCTGGACGTTGAGAACAAAGATTCGTTTATGAATGCGATTGTAAGGTCTGGTTAGAAGAACGTTCCTTGATCACTCGGTATAATATTGCCTGTGGCAATTTCAAAACCTCGTTGAAGGAATCGGAAATAGTTCTGAGCGCCCAGTAGCGCCAATTCATCCAAGGTAAGGGTAACTGGCGTTCTTCCGGTATGGAGGGGGATCGATTCTTTCTTTGCGGGAAAACAATGCCATCCTTAGAGAAAAATTGTAAGCAAAATCAATCTCAGAAATGGGCGCTTCGATTTTCCGATTAGTCTTCTTTGTTTAGAAGAGTTTCTTTATGCTTTTTTCTTGTTTTTTGTTTGTTTTGTTTTTCGCCTAAGATGTTGCCACTCAGTATTTTCCCCCACTCTTAGAGGGTATTTTTTACTCCTTGCGAGCGAACGTTTTTGCGTAGTTAACAGAATAATCAAGCTTTTCATAATTCGCCAATGATGAATTAAAAAAAAAAGAAACGTTTTCTTCTATCGGTTGTTCATTAAGCTATGAGTAAGAACCAAAGCCTTGAAAACCTTTCAAAAATAAAAGAGAGAGAGAGAAAAAAAAGTGTCCTTAATTGCGCCCACTAAAATATTACTATTCCACGTTCACTAGAATATTGATAAGGTAAATATTATTAATTATTTATCGTAGAAGTGTGCTAATTTCTTTTATCCCTTGCCCATTTATACGAGATTGACACCATCTGATTAGTAGAAAAAGGTGCGTTTGATAGAGTGAGTCCAATCGTGTATTACGTGCATACTTAGTGAGACAAAATAATAACTGTTACAGATAGAGATTCCAGGGTAAAAGATGTAAGTCATTGATCTGAGAGCAAAGATGATTTTAGAAATAATGGTGGGGATAAGTGATGATGTGGGATTGCGTTTAAGTAATGTTAGCGTTAGTCCTATCCTTCTCTGCTCCAATGTTGGCTGATAATACTCACATTGAACAGCTGATTTGGCTGTGTCTAAAGAGATACATGTATTTTGCGACATGAGGTCTCTGTGAACACACAAACCTTTTGTTTTTGTTTTAGTAAATGTTTTACGGCGCTTGCAACTGCATAAGTGTGTATGAGCGCGCGGAATACATCAAGCTTTTTCAGTTTAGCAGGAACTAATTTTGAATTTTGCCCGGGTTGCGCAGAACCTAATCTTATCGATTTCTGTTCGCAAACCTCTAATATAAAATAATAAACTAAAAATCATAAGAACTGGGAGCTTTTAAAATTATACTTTTATTGGTCCCAGAAGGGTGATTTGGTTTTCAACGGGCAAACATGCATAGATACAAAATAATCATTCATTCATAAATACATAATTATGAATACATACATACATAAATAAATACACTAATATATACAAAAATAGGCTACACAATATCACACCAATATACATGTACAACAATTAACAACCATGCCATTGCTGGTCGCCAATGTGCAGCGCCCTGTATTTTGAGCTGGGGCTGTCGTGTCTTGCTCAGGGACACACCCCAGTGACCGCCCATCTGATCCCCGAGTCATCGACACTTGCTTGAAATTACTTGAGTCTGAACTCGCTGTTCAATTAGCCACTGGAGCACCACATTTTGGAAAAAAATGTAGTTCTTTGTATGACAAAATATATCAGAGGATACTAGGAACCATAGCAATATAGCATTTGAGGGAAATGACAAGGTGGCCTTAAATCATCAAAGTTACGGCTTATACAAAGTATCCAAACTCGGTAGTAGGCCTTATTATGTAAGTCTGGCTGATTTTTTTCTGCATTTTTTCGAAACGAACTCAAGTTGACTTAAACCCTTTTATCTGACGCCTTCAAAGGAATGAATTACAAGCACTTCTGAAGCAAGTGCAATACTGTTTCTGATTAGAGAGAGGTTAAGAGGCGGTCATATTATTGTGTCTGGTTTATCTGCTTACTTCTGGGAGCGCTGTCGCAAAGTGCAGTCTCAGCCTAAAGTGAAAGAAAGGTCTTCACCCCAGGAAGAGAACTGAGTGGAAACAGTAAGTTCTCGAGTTACTCTGTTTTGACTTGTGCAACGAGTAGAGTTTCTATGATGTTTAAAATACAGTGCGATAAACACCTGCCCGTTCGGAACTGGTGGCGGATGTTGTTTCAGGATGTTGTGTGTGCACGTATTTTGTGTGTGTGTGTGTGTGTGTGTGTGTGTGTGTGTGTGTGTGTGTGTGTGTGTGTGTGTGTGTTGTGTGTGTGTGTGTGTGTGCTCTGATGTGTGCAGGGGAAAGGGAGGGGTTCTTTTTTTGGGTTGGGGGGGAGGGCAGGGTTAGTGTCTGCTCTTTCATACATGTTACTGCAAATACCTCGTTTGAAGTGAATACAATGAACACAGGATTGAGACAGGGATGCCTGCTATCGCCTTTTCTTCTTTTATTAGCAGCGGATTGGATAATGAGACAGACAACTTCGGGACAACGCGGTGGCATACAGAGGACCCTTTCCAGTCAGCTGGAAGACTTGGACTTTGCCGACGACTTGGCACTTCTTTCTCACAGTCGAGCCCAGATGCAGCTGAAAACAGATCGCCTCAGGACCTTCTCCCGTAGTGTTGGACTCCACATCCACACGGCGGATAAAACGAAAGTTCTACGAATGAATGCAGCCAACGTTCTTCTCACACTGCAAGGGGAACAATTGGCGGATGTTGAATCCTTCACCTACCTGGGAAGTGTCATCAACAAGGCAGGGGGAACAGACGAAGACATCAAGGTCAGAATCCAAAAGGCAAGATCAGCTTTCATCATTCTCAGGAATATATGGATGTCTAGGGAACTGGGATTGAACAACAAGCTGAGGATCTTCAAAACAAACGTGAAGACTGTTCTACTGTATGGTTCAGAGACATGGGAGGCTCACAGCATCAGCAGC
>NW_004797797.1:284630-286287 GCF_000002075.1 Aplysia californica
GAGAGAGAGAGAGAGAGAGAGAGAGAGAGAGAGGCTGTCTTTGATAGCGTTGTAAGAGCATTATCACATTACAGGAGTAGGATAGAACGGGTTGGTTTATTTTCCCACACACACTTTGTGACCGGAAGCTTTTTTCTTAATCTCCTTCGGTAAAAGTATACCATTACCTGATCTTTCCGTTTGGAACGTATTTAAAACTACTGCTGCGCATATCCGAGGTCGCCCGTATCTCCGTGAGGGTACGTAATTTGGGTCGCCGTTACGTCATGAGTAAAAGACATTTTATAACTGGTGGCTTTTTTTTAGAATGGGTGCTTGTTTTTAAAAATATTCTTCTTCTTTTCTCTTTTCTTTCTTTGTTCATTTATTCATTTATTCATTTATTTATTTACTTGTTTAATTATTACAGGGGCTAGGGGGGAGGGGGTATCGGAATTTACTTTTGCCTCTTATTCTGCCGTAATAGTTTCTTATTCGTTCATTTTCAGCTGTCTTTCTTTCTATTTTTTTAAAACATCTATATCTCTTCTTCGGTTGTGACTGTTTCACCTTCAATACTTGAACAACAGACACGAAGTCAGATTTTGTCTCTGTCCTTCTATTATCTCTCTCTCTCTCTTTGTATGATGCTCTATTATGTCCCCGTCCCGCCCCACCCCGTCTCTCTGTCTGTCTGTCTGTCTGTCTGTCTGTCTATCTGTCTGTCTGTCTGTCTGTCTGTCTTTCTCTCTCTCTCTCTCTCTCTCTCTCTCTCTCTCTCTCTCTCTCTCTCTCTTTCTCTTTCTTTCTCAAACAAGTATGAATACATGTATAATACACTCATTCGTAGACACATACTTACACAAACTTACACATACTTACACATACACAAATACACACATACGATGGCACATACAAGAAGCACACACACGATTATTATAAAGTAAAGTAAAGTTGTTCCCGCATCCGATCCGGACATTTGGGATTGCCTTGTTAGTGAGACAACTTCCTGGGTCTTGGGCATAATATTGTAGTAGAATGGCCAGTTCCTTTCCACGCCGCCTTTACTTCCTCAACGTGATGTCAGGTAACCATTACTGCTGGGTGGACAGGAGAGGGCGAAAAAGAAATCCGTGTCCGAACAGAGGCTCGAACCCGGACTTTCCGCTTCGGAGACGAGCGCACTAACCGCTCTTCCACCGCACCCTCACGAGTACTATAAACTCACAAATAATCTTCACACTTACTAGCTCTTTCACTACTTTCAGGACTTAATTGCGCATTGTCGGAAGGAGGGAACTGTCTGTGTGTTAGAGTTCTACTGTTGACAGGTGAGGCATGAGTCAGACAGTGTAGGTATGATGAGGGCTTTTAGTGCAGAGATTGTGTGTGTTTGGGGGGGGGGGGGATAGGTTCCTTTAAACGATGGAGAAAGTGGGTGAAAGAGCTGGGTGGGAGTGTGAAGGGAGAGGCATGAAAGAGGAGGGATGAATTAGGGGTGGTGGTTTAGGAGAGAGGGAGGGTCATTAGGGGTGTTAGGGTTTGATATATTTTTTTCGAGGGTGGGGGGTGTGGAGAATGAAAGGGGTGTTGCATCGACAGAGGTAGCAAGTTAAACTCGGTTACATGTATTAGTATACTTAAGGGTGGGTACATATAATATTTGAGACTAAAATAA
>NW_004797797.1:286387-290543 GCF_000002075.1 Aplysia californica
ATTTCTATAATAATGGTAATAACATAGTTAGAGCAAAGGTACCTTTTAAAGAGGATAATATCAGACCATAATATATCAATGTCTTTCTCTTGTTGGAATATTTTCTGTGGCTGTATAGGAATGCTAAAAGCAAATGCCGTCGAAAAACATAAAGAAGCAACAGCAAAAAGCAAATAAATAAACAAGGAAACAAACAAATGAAAAAGAATCACACTGCCACCACTTTTTTTTTCTTTTACAAAGGCATCATTCCTGCAATACATATAACAGCGCATTTTAAAAGAATATATATTTTCTCGATATGGCCCATCATCTCTATGAAACTGCCCGCTTCTGAAACACAATCTGTACCCGAGTTTCTGTACTGTACACTGTTTTAAAAAGTCCGAAGACACTCAATCAGACAGCAATTGAGGGAAGAGGAAGTTATTTTTTATACCAACAATATTGTTAATAGCATAAAAGTACTGCAGGCTGGCTGTCGTGACTACTCTCATCACTTAAACATTGAGGATTTTGTTTCGATTTTTTTTCTGGTGTTATTTTCCTGGGGGGGGTTTTCTTTTTTTGTGTGTGTGTGTGTGTGTGTGTGTGTGTGTGTGTGTGTGTGTGTGTGTGCGTGTGTGTGTGGTTTTTTGTGTGGGTTTTTTTTTTGGTGGTGGGACGGAAGTCCCTTTTTTTTGGCCCACAGAGGATATTGGCTGCTTGAAATCGCCATCACCGATGAACTACTTTCACCCAGGCAACTGTACTTTACTATGTCTAAAAAAGTACGAGAGAAACACTAGATCGGACAATATGATGCAAAGTGAGACGTCATTTCAAATTCAGGCACTCGTCAAAATTATGAAATCCAAAAAATCTGCATTTTGTCCAAATTGGTTAGAGTGGAATATGTACAAAGTTATTTGTAAAATTGAAGAAAAGGCTCATTAAAAAAAATAATAATGAGTTGGTCGTTACCACGAATTATACATCAAAACAAAGGATAGTACCCAGTACTGAGAGTGTGACAATCTACAAAGTATTACAAATGAAATTTACTTACATACTCTCTCATTATACCGTCAGGTACGTAATGGCGGAGAGAGCAGTCCACGCCACGCAAGTCTGTCCCGGAACACTTTCTCTAATTTTGTGGCCCTCATCTCTTATTGTGTCTCTATAATTTCCAGTTGGTCTTCCCCGCTTTTTCTTCCCATTTGGTTTCCAATGCCATGTCTGATAACAAATGTAATTTGGAAGATACAATTAATGGATAGCTGTTTCCAGAATCTAAGTACACAGCTAGAGTTTTTTAGAATGGAATATTTACAAAGTTGCTTGTAGAATTAGGAGAACGAATTTATCCAAAAGTGATGTGTTGGTCGTTAGGATTAGATATATCTAAAAGTAAATGAGTGATAACCAACAGCAACAGTGTAAATATCGCAGCATAACATCTAAAGAAAAATTTGAAATATAAAACAGTAAGTAATTCTGGTGACAAAGACATAGTCTGTCTTCAGCATCTCTGATCACATTTGTGTCACGATAGGCTGGAATCATGGGCTCGTCAATTTTTAGGCATTTGAAGTAATTGGTGTCATCTGAAAGCGTAATCATTTGTCTTGCTTTTAATGAAGAAAATGCTCCTTTTATCTTGAATAGAAGTTGAGATATTTGTGATTGAAGGAGGTGGGGTCTCCTGGTTTCAGCTTAGTTAGAAAATTCAATCACAAATATCTCAACTTCTATTCAAGATAAAAGGAGCATTTTCTTCATTAAAAGCAAGGTAAATGATTAGGCTTTCAGATGACACCAATTACTTCAAATGCTTAAAAATTGACGAGCCCTGATTCCAGCCTATCGTGACACAAATGTGATCAGAGATGTTGGAGACAGAGTAACGTATGTCTTTGTCACCAGAATTACTTACCAGTTTAATAAATCAAATTTTTAGTTAGAAAATGGCCACCAAAGTTCGGCAACGTCAATAGCTTTAGAGTCCTTGAAAACTGAAAAATTTACATATTTTGTGTCTTTAATCAACGTAATTCAGTCAAATTCTCATGGACGTGTAATTCTATGTGAAATTAAATGGTGTTGAGCACAAACAAAATACATAAAAACGAAACGAACTGGCGGGAAAATTTCTGTTTCTTGGACATAATTTTTACCTCTTTAAAAAAAAATGTTTTATGAGCGCCTGATTTCACCAAGATGCCTCACAGAATAAGCCTTGCTTAGAGTCTAATAAGCGCAAAGTTAATAGCAGAATTTTAAACCAAAGTTGTTTTAAAAACTTCTGGTGGTCGTTAAAACCTGACATAACCAAAAATAAGTAGATTATATCTAGCACCGAGAGTATAACGAGCAGTGTAACAATTTTCTTTATTAAGACATTTTGATAACAAAAATGGAATTATATTAATTTTGTAGCATATCACATATCACAACACAATTAAGCTTTCTTAGAGTCTAATATTTCCTAAATATCTATTGCTTGTAAAGTTGCAGATCTCTTGGTCGTTAAAATTTAACTAGATATAACCAAGCATAATAAATGGATATATCCAACGTTGAGAGAGTAACAACGAACATAATAACATATTATTTAACATATTTAGATGCAGAGGCGGTGGGTAGTGAACGGGCTCACGGGCTTGAGCTCCTCCGCCTCCCCACCCACCACCCCCCAAATCTATCCCAAATTCCAAAGTAAATGAAAGTTTCTCCTATAAACAAAATACGCAGTTGAAACCGTTTGACCGCACGCAATGAACACAGAGTGATCAACTTGGCGGCTTGCTCGTTTCTTCACTTACAACTATAGTAACCCAGCAGCCAATCACATGTCTTTAGGGCTCAGCAAAGGATGAGCCCTTTCCTACTTCCCGACCTTAATGAAACTCTTCCTATAAAAAAGGTAAAAGATTTGAAAAAAAGAATACTGTACTCAGGGCTCACGCTCTCCTAGCCCTGACAATGGGGTGAGAGTTTACGAAACACTTTCCCCCACTGACACAGATACCTATGCGCTCATTGGTTCTTTGTTAGGTGCGTTCAACTTTCTTGACTGCACGGCCTTGTCCAGCTCATAGAAGTATTGTGTTTGAAGTGCTGTGTGTGCATGTTTGTGTTTGTGCCGCTGAGATTTAACAGTTATAAATCAGGTCGAACTACATTTAAGGCAACTTTTTCTTCACATGAAAGTTAATTAGAGGAAATTTAAAAGTGAAATGGCTTCGTCCCCACCATCAACAAGAATTTGAACTAAGAACAAAGCGATGGAAAACAAAGGTAACTTTTCTCATCTGAATGGTTCTCAAAATGCCGTGGCTCACCGTGAGTACAGACAAATCATCTCTGGTTAGTTCTTATTACTTATTGCTTGCTCTTTGTTGGTAAAGAAGTAGAAGCAACATAAGCCCCACCCAAAGTTTGGTCCACCAAACGCCCCTGTTTAGAAAATAAAAACGGAAAGTTATTTCCAGAGTTCAAGATCACGATTATTACGTTTATTTAGAGTTTAATACAATGGCGTCCAAAACAAACTTGAGTCGTCGTTATCTACCCTTCTTCTTTTTTATGTTTGTTACTCTCTTGTAACACCAAATCTTCTGGCGCTCATATGACCTTTTGCAGTTGCGAGCGCCATAAAACCTCTACTAAAACTAAAACTAAAAAACTTTAGAATATAATCACCCAATCATCGTGCCAAAGCTTTGCATCACCCACATAAACAACATTTCAATTGAAATCTAAATAAGTTCTGCATCGACTGATATATTAGTTATATTAGTATTTCATCTATGTAAAAAAACGCCCGAGGTATTGTCACTCAAAGCTGGCCTTTAAAAAAATCAAACTTGGCAAAATTGTTTGAAATCAAGGTAGGTAAGTACCTGTACATTCGCGCGCTAAAGTAAGGTGCATCAACATTAAAATTTACTTCTGGAATTGACATGTGTTGGATTTCAATTGAAAAGAGAATATTTTTGTCTCTGCACTGAATAGCAAGCATTTTCTGATGATATTTGGAAACAGATTGGAAAACAGACAAGTCACAAATACCTCACAAAACCTAGACTTAACATTCCATGTGCTCATTAGTACACATTTGTTTTTGTTTACGAGTTATTGGTTTCGTGGAAAGCATGAAACCTTTATATAT
>NW_004797797.1:291135-292420 GCF_000002075.1 Aplysia californica
AAAAAAAAAATGGATAAAAATTGTCAACCGGGAAAAAAACACGTTTTCATCGATTTCATTATTTGACGAGCGCCTGATTTACCACGATGCCTCGCATCCTACCAGAGTAGAAGACGGCGAGTTTGCTTGAAGGGGAGGAAGGACGCGCCGAAAGTAACACGGAAGTGAAGACCGTGTGTTTGGAAGCCGCTTTATAGCTAGAGGCTAAAAGTAAAGTAGAAGCGCACATCTCTAATAAATATCTATACCGCTGTCGAGTTTTGGTGATACTAGAAGCTTCCTCGTTCGTAATTGTTGGGTATTTATGGGGAATATCTAGATGAATATTATATCTCTCCAGCCCCCGCTTGCAAGTTGGTGATTGTACCTTCTCTCTATTTACTCACGTGGTGGGTGTAGGTGGAATGCTGGCGAGGTAGAGGTAATGTGTTTTTGTGTTGGTAAGTGTTTACGGCGCTCCTAACTGCATAAGGTCATATAAGCTTGCGGGACACATGAAGCATTTTCAGGTTGTAGGAAATTTTCAATTTTGCCCAGGTGGCGGCCTTAGCATACTCTTACCGATTTTGGACCACTGATGGGTCTTTAACGTGCGCAACTTGCACACGGAACCTCCGAGATTTTTTTGCCCTTGTCCTAGAAGGGTAGGTTTAGATTTTTCCTACCAGAAGATTAGGGATGTGGCTGAAAGACAGCTGTAAGAAGGAGCCAAGGAGTAGCAGTAGAAAGGCGGCAGAAAGAGTCAGGAGCCCACAGGAAGGGGGCAAAGAAGATGAGGGAGTGGGGGCAGAAAGTGGAGACGAAAGCGACGACAGAACGTTGTTAGAGAGCAGGAAAGGAGGTGAAAGGAGACAATTTTAGAGAAACAAATTTTCGTCGCTCTCCGGATTCGAACCCGGGACCTACTGAATGAAAGGCGAACACCTTAACCTCGAGGCCTCAAGAGTCCCCCTTGGCAGAGGCAAACGAAAAGAAACCAAACCCAGCAAATTTAAGCGAAAAAAACACGCTTTTAAAAGTGTGGTTTAGTTTATGACAGGTAAAAAGATCAGATTATTTTATTCGATTATTCAATAATTCAGCTACTCAATTATTCAGTTTTATTCAATTATCCAAATATTCAGTTATTCAAAAGCTGAACCTGAGCTTGGAGATTGAGAGATACTAGAGAAATGTCCCTACTTCAACATACAAACAAACACAAAACAAAACAAACACTAAACACACACACACGAAAACATACATACAACAGACACACACACACACACACACACACACGCACACA
>NW_004797797.1:292520-295208 GCF_000002075.1 Aplysia californica
TCAACCCTCAACCACATGATAAAAGTATCCTGGTAATGACTATTTTGTCCACCTATAAAAATGTAGCTCTATTTATAGACTCGGAACGCTTGACCAGCAGAATAGAACAGCGTTCACCATTTCGACATCTGACGCATGCGTAGACGTGATGTTTTATATTATCCCTGACAATGCACTCTGACGTAATTCCGGTTTACCCTGCTGGAGCGCGCCATTAGGCTATATATGGAAGCAACATGACGGCCAAAGAGGGGGGAGGTTTGCTTGCGCACTCGACTATAGCGCGATTGGCGCTTTGCTCTTCTTTTTTCCGCGTCTATGGTGCGCATATTATTATCATTGTCATCGTTATTTATATTATTTTCATTATCATTATCTTCATTTTTATCATTTCTTTAAAAATACTATTATCAGTTTTTAGTATTACTATTATTATTACTATTGTGATTATTATTGTTGTTGTATTATATCGTTGTTCTTATTGTTAGGATACAAGGCTAAGGACTCACAAAACATAAATTCAAAGGTTAAAATAAATTAATGAAAATTTGACCACTTTCCCACTTTCACAGACAACGCACGACTGAGAAGGAATGCGTGGTATCGTGGTGAACTCAGGCGCTCGTCAAAATAATGAAATCAAGGGAAACACCATTTTCCCTCAAGCTGGGCAATTGTTATTTTTTCTGAATTAATTAATTTGACTCTCCGTTTGTTTAATTGTTTGTTTGTTTGTTTGTTTGTTTGAACCAATACATTTTGATGCCCAATCGCAAATTTAATAATATTTTTCTGTGCTTTTACGGAAAAACATTGACCAAAGGCATACGTCAATATCAATGTGCAGTCTACTGAAAAACATCTAATGTTTCTGAAGTGACTAAACTTTGGTGACGGATTTCTGTCTCGCAAATTTCCCCTCTAACTCCAGAAGACCCCAACAGTTTTTACTCAAAAGCATGTTGACTTATATTCAAAATAGATTGGTATGCATTTTCTCATCAAAAAACAAAAAATAAAATAAAGACGATTTGAGATGATACCACAAATAAATGAATGCCCTAAATTCGACGAGAGACTGATTCCACCGCGTGGTGACGTATAAATATATCCAGAAGGACGTGGAATCATAAATCTTGACACCACCACGCCCCCCCCCCCCTGTATGGGTCGGAGGACTCGACTCCCAATCTTCCGCTTGAGTTAGCAGATTTGTGTCTAACTGCGCCACATTAAGGGACACTGCTCATTAGTTTCCGTCACATCCCAACACAGATGCAGCCAGGTACAAAAACTGGTCTTTGATGAAGAGATTATCGGGTCTATTTTGGAGGCAATGTTTTTGGCAGCATTGACGTATGGTTCAGAGATATGGAAAACAAATTTAAAAAATTCAACGAAAATTAAAAGGCTTCCAAACAAAATGTCTACGAAGAATTTTACTAATAAAATGGAATGATTTTTTTACAATTAACGAAGTGTTGGAAAGAGCCTGAATTGGAGATATCAACATAACAATAAAGTAGAGAAGGTGGAGATTTCTGGGACATGTTCTGAGAATGACGAAGACGAGATTGCCCTATCAGACATGGCATTGGAAACCAAGTGGAAAAAGAAAACGAGGAAGACCAACTGGAAGCTAGAGAGGCACAAGAAGGGATGAGGCAATCACCCAGGGCCTGGATGTGCCGAAATTAGAAAAAGTGGGCCGAGACAGGCAAGCGTGGCGACGACTGCCCTTCGCCTTATGTATCTGACGGTATAGGGAGAGAGAAAGGGGGAACACAGAACAAAACCAGACAACAAGTATACTTAAAATAAGTACGTGTAGCAAGGAACCTATCTCACATAGGGGGCACAGAAAGGATCCCTAAAAGTGTTAAAAAATAAAAAAATGTCGCGGCGGGCTGGCCCATGCACCATACAAAACACTTATGCTTTTTCTATAGAAAGAGCAATCTTAATTATTATTTTCTATACTATTGAGAAATAGTACCCTCTATTGAAGAATGTGATTTCAAAAATGTTGTTCGATTTATTCTACGATGGACGCCTGCTTTGCTATGGTCATTTAGAACTTTCCCTTGTCCAGCCGCATGACGTCACATGACACAACGCGGTGAGCGACTGTGAGCGATGGTGCGTGATGTGTCCCAAGCAATGGAGATTCGGGACGATAGGAATTGTGTCACGACGTGATGAAATCAGACGTTCGTCAATTTTTGGACATGTAAAGCTACGGGTGCCATTTTAAAGCTTATTAATTTGTCTTGTTTTTGTTGAAAAAAATACCCATCTACCAAGAAGAGAAGTTGATTTATTTGCCTTTGAAAGGGATAGGGGTCGCCAGATTTCAGAAGTAAAATTTGCGAGAAAATGGCCGCCAAAGTTTGGCGACTTCCAAAGTTTGAGAGTCTTCAGAAACTGCAAATTTACATTTTGAGTTCCTTAAATCACCATTTTTCCAGTAATATCAACTCAAAAATGTGTTTTAAAAGGACCTAAAAAGTGTTGAGTCAAAAAACAAAAATGCCGTAAAAATTACCAAACGGACAGAAAAATGACAGTTTCTTTGATTTCATTATTTTGACGAACGCCTGATTTCACCACGATGCCTCACAATTGTTTCTCAATACCTACAAATTAGGTGATTAGAGAGAGAGAGAGAGAGAGAGAGAGAGAGAGAGA
>NW_004797797.1:295308-297053 GCF_000002075.1 Aplysia californica
CTGATCAATTAACCACAGCCCCTGAGCGCCAACTTTCACACTCTTACGGGAAAAGCCTGTGAACTCTTTACCTTGCGAAACGGTAAAAAAAAAAACTTTAAAAAACTACAGCGTATTCAAAAACAAAAAAACCCAAAAAACCAAAAGAAAACAAAACAATAAAAAACAACCCACAACAAAGAACAAGCTGCTGCACAATTTACATTTACAGCGTACTTATTAATTTTTTCCACCCGTTACCCATTAGCAAACAAGCGTAAGAATAAATGGTGCGGAAACAATGTTAAAAAAAATGGCGAGAAGGTAACGTATAGGCATAATATAATTTTTTCCTTCTGAAATGTGTATACATAAAAGGGGGCGGGGGGATGCACGAATGAATCGACAAATAAATGAATAGCTACGTATTAAGCCTCTTTCTTTCTTTCGGCTGTTTCATCTTTTTATCTAATTCCCATGGGCCATGGGCGAGCTATTTATATCACCAAAGTAAGAGGAAATAATCCATCAAAAGGTGAAGGCTGTGGTGAGTGTGAGGGACACAAAAAAAGACTGGACTTGTAAAAAAAAAACCAGCAGCAGGACCTCAGACAGATAACTACTTTTATTTTCCATTGCATTACTTTTACACTTTTTTTTTTACATGGAGGTCACTCTTAGAGTTAGGAACTGCTATGTGCTGCGACATATAAAAAAGAAATCAAACTCTTACATTGAACGCCATTGAAACAATTTCATAAGTCAAGGACATCGTTATTTCTAGTATATGGAAGCACCGTATTGATTAGCTATGAACATCCCTTTTTCTAAGTACATTTAAAGCCATCATTATAGGCCGTTTATGTTGATGTTTCATGCGACATAAATACGTCGACGTGAGAGGTCAGTACGTATACACGTTGGCCACATCCCCTTTGTACTTAAAAGCGATCATGTGACCTTACTGTGTTGCAAAGTGCCGTAAGATGTTAACTAAAACCAAGAACTGCCCATGCAGGAGATGCGCCAGTCCCAGCGTACCCCCACACGCCACACTACGACCTTCAGGAGTTGTTTCCCCCCGACACGACGACCGTTTCCCCTCCCGTGGGCGATCGCTCAAGTCATTTAGTTCACTTTTGTTGTTGTTATTTGTTTGGGGTTTTTTGGGTTTTACGGCGCTTGCAACTGCATAAAGTCATGTTTGCGCGAGGGACACATTAAACATTTTCAGTTGGTAGGAAATTTTGAATATTGCCCCTGGTGGCTGCCGAAGCTTACTATTATCGATTTTGGACCCCCAAGGGATCTTTAACGTGCGCAACTTGCACACCGCCCCTCCGAGGTTTTTAGCCCTTATCCGAGAAGGTTAGGTGTTCGATCTTACTTACCATAAGATCACGGATATGACTGAAAGTCAGCAGTAAGAAAGAGTAAGAAGTAGCAGTTGAAAGACTGCAGAAAGTCGGAAGCCCAGAGGAGGGAGCAAAGGAGGTGAGGGGGTGGGGCAGAAATTGGAAACGAAAGCAGACGACAGAACATTGCTAGAACAGGAAAGGAGGTGAAAGTAGACGCATAATTTAGAGAAGAAAATTTTTCGTCTCTCTCCAGATTCGAACCCTGGACCTATTGAATGAGAGGCAAACACCTTGACCCCTAGTCCACGGGAGCCACCAATATAGAAATTCATTCGTACCAACTGCAGTGAGGTTACTGAACACACAGTGCTACAAATGAAACACACACACACACACACACACACACAC
>NW_004797797.1:297153-298794 GCF_000002075.1 Aplysia californica
CACACACACACACACACACACACACACACACACACACACACACACACACACACACACACACACACACACACACAGTTGACTGAGATGACGAACAACAGAAAAGTCAATGTCTGCTCTAAACCTGACACTTGAAAATGAAGTAAATTTAAAAAAATTTTTTTTAGCTTCATCAATGTCTGAGAACTGTAAAAGTGGGTAGTTGGCGGGTGCTTTGGAGTAGTTTTTCCTTTGATTTTTCCTATCACACTTCTATCTTCCTTATCCCCCCTCCTTCTCTTTTGTTTGTGTATTTTAGGTGGGCTTTTGTCCTTTCTTGTATTATATACTGTAAAAAGCTAACTAGAATTTTTGTAAAAGCGGAAAAATAAATAAATAAATAAATAAATAAAAACAAAAACAGCTGCCCCTATCACTTCCGTCTTCTGACCTTTCACGGATTTACTGGTTTAAGAAGCTTTACACCCACCTTTATTAATCAGATTTTCCAATCCAATTTTCACGATTTTGCTTAAACCTGTAAAGACAAACTACAGCACGTATACTGTGACCTTAAATGTCAATTCGTATTTTTAATAATATACATCGTTAGCAAAATGCTGAAATCAGAGGCATCGTGGTGAAATCAGGCGCTAGTCAAAATAATTAAATCATAGATATTGGCATTTTACGGAACGTTTGAAAAACAGGATCGAATTTTAAAAATAAAATGTTTACTCGACACCTTTTATTTCCATTTAAAAACACATTTCTGTGCTGATCTTTCTAAAAAAAACGTTGTTTAAAGGCACAACGAAGTAAATGTTCAGTTTCCAAGGACTCTCAAGCTTTGGAAGTCACAAAACTATATTTTAGCTAATTAAAAAAATTACCCCTGAAACCAGGCGACACTCACCACTTTCAATCGCAAACATGTCGACTTCTATTCAAGGTCGATGAGTACCTTTTCCATCAAAAGATAGACAAATAAACAAGCTTTAAGCTGATACCAATAACTCTACATGCCTAAAATGTGACGAGTGCATGGTTCCACCACGCCGTGACACAAGGTCAGAAAGCAAAATCTTACAGGATAGAGATGAGAAAAAAAATGTATCGTTCATTTAACAATTATTGTACATTACGCATTATATATTTTTCATGCCGTTTTCAATATTATTATGCTATTTACCACATTGTTCAAAATAATCCGGCTAAAACAGCACCTGGACATGGATGGCTGGTGCCTCTATAAATAAATCATTGATGGTCTGGTCTGGTCAAAACAATCTCGATAGGTACAAAAAAACAGTCACAACCCGCTCTCCCGCCCATTGTATTGGTATAATTTTTACAAGACTGTCCAAGACAAATTTACTTACTTTACTTTTGACTTTTTCGCAACGCATATACTTTTTGGGGGTCGCAGGAAGAAAGAGACGTCTCTGTGCCACCAGCCGGAGAGCTTAGGTCAGGGGGATGCCGTGAGTTGTTAGTGTATCACTGACTCCATGTATTCAGGTCTTTCTCGGTCGCCCTCTTGCCTTGTTGCCATTGGATTTTTTAATGTAGGCACGTTGTGCTGAATGGTGAGTTGGTAATTGCATGAGATGTCCAGATCAATGTCCTAGAAAAGTAACTGCACAACTGACAATTCCCCCCCCC
>NW_004797797.1:299893-301453 GCF_000002075.1 Aplysia californica
TATACGGTGTGCCCACTACGGCTGGATCGGGGCGATCGCACGACTCGAAAGCCTGAAACTGAAAACAAACACGTTTTTGAGGCGATCGAGTCAGGCGATCAGCCCGATCGGCCGGTCCCAGATGTAGTGGGCACGCCGTATTACACGAGAGCAAGGCTGGACGCTCAGAGAACGTAAGAGCGTGTATAGGAGCAAGGCCTAGACGGTCAGAGAACGTATAGAGCAAGGCCTAAGTCCGTAACGTTACCTCAGACCACATGACTTTCAGGAGCTTTTATTTTAGATACAGGATTGCGTCCTGTAAGAGCCAGTCCCTCAAATCAAGGTTTTAGCGACATTTTTTATGAGGAAACAAAAACTGATTACTGTAGGTATGTAAGAAGGATCAACACACCGGAAACGAACAAGCCCTAAAAGTGTATCATAATATGATAAGTGATTAGGGATTCTTGGCTTTACTGTCGGTTCTGTAGTAATTCTTTATGCGTCATCCAAGTTGTAACAATACTGAAATCCATTCCGCACATCTCAAGATGAGCTAATTTGGAAGCAAACAGCTATGAAAAGTGAAACAGTTATTTGCTTTTTACAGCGATTTTAAGTCGGTGAACTCAATGAAACGTGTACAGAAATGAAGTCAATGATACTCGCTTTTGATTGGTGAGAAGAAAAAGTTTTGCGTCAAAATAATGATACGCGGATCTGGCTCTTGTAGGACGATAGCTAGATGACGTAATCACTAGTGTGTGGCATTGTAGACTAGTCAGACGCTCGTCAAAATGCTCAAATTGATGACACTGGCATTTCTCGTCCGTTACGCAATGTTTATCGAACTGTTCGGGTTTTTTTTCTGCTCAACATAACATTTTATGTCCAATTAGAAACAAATTAAATGTGGTTGGTAGTTACTACAACATGTTGATCGAAGGCTTACAAATTATATAATAGATATAAATTTGCAGTTTTCTAGGGCACACAAGCTTTAGAAGTCATCAAACTTTGGCTGCCATTTTCTCGCTATTTTTACCCTTGACACCAGACGATAGATTTTTCATATTAGGAAAGAAGAAGCAAACCACACCAGAGTACCCGCCAACCACCCACAATGTAAAAAAACCCCGGTTGTACACAAAATAAAGCGACAGCAGTTCATATGACAAAGTGAAATAAAGTCTGGTGCTCTTGACTGTGTTGCTGTAACCAGCACCGTTGCCTAGAACGCAGTGAAACTGAAACGTAACTACTCCGTGGTTATTAAACATTATAGTCATTCGAGAAAAAAACACATTATGGAAGCAAAGGTTGAAGGCTAGATCTATACAGGAAAGACGAGACCGAATGGAAGATGGGAACAGGACACATAAACCTGGCTGGGAACCAGAACAACTCTGGCAGGCAGAATAGCAAGAGACCTAATGTTTTAGTGCAGAAAGGTCCAATAAGCGAAGTCTAACTATAACTTGAGAAGCTAAGAAGAAGAAGAAGAAGAAGAAGAAGAAGAAGAAGAAGAAGAAGAAGAAGAAGAAGAAGAAGAAGAAGAAGAAGAAGAAGAAGAAGAAG
>NW_004797797.1:304249-305458 GCF_000002075.1 Aplysia californica
CTCATCTCTGTGGTCTGAATCTTTTTCTCTAATTCTGCTGTTATTGTCCACTACTCGCAGGCGTATAAAAATATTGAGATGACCAATGAGCGCATTAGTGGATGGCTGGAGTGAAAATGTCTGTGTGTGGGTGGGGAGGGGGTCTTTATGTGTGTGTGTGGGTGGCTGGTTGCGTGGGATGTGTATATGTGTGTGCATGCGTGTGTTTGTGTGTGTGTGTGTGTGTGTGTATGTTTGTGTGTATGTGTGTGTGTATGTATGTGTGTGTTTGTGCATATGTGAGTGTGTGAGTGTGTTTGTGTGTATATGTGAGTGTGTTTGTGTGTATGCGTGTTTTTGTGTGTTTGCAGTTTTTTGTTATGGGGGAGAAATTTTTATCGAGTAACACGATCTTTTTGAAGGACCCAGCTATTTCTGACGAATATGTTCACGAAGACTAGGTAGTATCAGGCACTCGCCAGTGTTTTGGGGTCTAAGGAGTTATTGGAATCATCTTAAAGCCTGTTCATTTGCCTTCCTTTTGGTGACAAAAATCTTCTTCTATGTCAAAAGAAGTCGAAATATTTTGGCAATTGATGGATGTGGGGTCACCTAGTTTCAGAGGTAAAATTAGCAAGAAAATGGCTGCCAAAGATTAATAATTTCCTTACGTAGAGAGTGTGGAAGCTGAACATGTACATGTTTTGTGTCTTTAACCAACACTTTTAAGTAAAAATCACTCAGAAATACGTCCTTAAATGGGCATGAAAGATGTTATACCAACAAACAAAACAATGATAAAAATTCACAAACCTGAGGAAAATGGCACTTTCTCCACTTTGATTATTTTGACGAGCGCCTGATTTCACCACGCTGCCTCACAATGTTCACAAAAGCGGTAGAATCAGGCGCTCGAGAATTTTGGGGCGTGTGGAATTATCGGTATCATTTATTGAAAGCCTTTTCTTTTATCCACCTTTCAATGAAACAATAAATACCCATCAATTTGGAATAGAGGTCGAGACATTTGCGAATAAAGAAGGAAGGGTCGTCTGGTTTCAGTGGTAAAATACGCGAGAAAATGGTCGCCAGAGCTTGCTAACTTAACTTCAATAGGCTGGGAACTCAGAATTCTTGAAAACTGAAAAACGAAATAGTGTGTGCCTTTAATCAATGATTTTCAGTAAAACTCACATGGACATAAAAGGTATTGAGCCAACCTCCCCCTCT
>NW_004797797.1:305863-306924 GCF_000002075.1 Aplysia californica
CTCTCTCTCTCTCTCCCTCTCGCTTTCTCCTTTTCTCACTCTCTCAATCTCATCAAAAGGAAGAAATTGGTCCTTCCCTCCCCCACCCCTCCACTTTTCCCTGCAGTGGAAACAGTACCTGGAACAATTGATTTTCTTCCTAGTTCTTCCTCATTTTCCCCGTCTAGTCCCCACCAGAAATCGGACACTCGTCTCTCAAACGACTCTATGCCCTTTGACCCGACTTTTGACCTGAACTTTGTAAAAAAAAAAAGGGGGGGAGTTTATTTGTAACATTTGATTTCGTCGAATCTGTATAGAAGTATGGTCTATGCGTGTATGATTGAGCAGAATTTGGACAGACGACACTTCCCAAACAACAGGAGACAGGGCTCTCGTGGCCTAGAGTCTAAGGTGTTCGACTCTCATTCAAAGGTCATGGGTTCGAATCCGATAAGCAACGGAAACATTTTCTTCTCTAAAATTGTCTCCTTTTACCTTCTTTCCTTCTCTCTTGCACTATTCTTTCGTCTGCTTTCGTCTACACCCCCCCTCACCTCCTTTGTCCCCTTCACTGGGCTCATGACTCTTTCTGCAGCCATTCTACTGCTACTCCTTGACTCCTTCTTTCTGCTGTCTTTCAGCCACACCCCTGATCTTCTTGTAGGAAAGATTTACACCTAGCCTTCTCAGACAAGGGCTAAAAATTTTGGATGTCCTGTGTGCAAGTTGCGCCTGATCCAATGGTGGTCCAACATCGAAAAGAGTAGGCTTCAATCCTCAGCCGGGCAAAAATTCAAAATTTCCTACAAATTTAAAATGTTTAGTGAGTCCCGCGCGCTCATATGACCTTATGCAGTTGTGACCGCCGTAAAACATTACCAAAGAAAAAAAGAAAAAGAACGTTGTCCTGTTTAACTCTCTCAATGGTAGAACTCTCGGTACACTGCACCTTTCACCCCAGGCTGGAGTTATTGAACTGTAGCCTACCACAAGTGTACCGAAAAGTTTTGTGTGTGTGTGTGTGTGTGTGTGTGTTTGTGTGTGTGTGTGCGTAAGTGTGTGTGTGTGTGTGTGTGTGT